>NC_139345.1:18428573-18473573 GCF_055883805.1 Amblyomma maculatum | reverse complement strand
AGGCAACATTTTGTGTTGATCCCTTTATTTTACAATAGTGCATGCGAAGCAGACCGTTACGACGCTGTTCGCTCACACCCCATTTGACTATCTTTCATTCCTGCGAAACCGCTGAAAGGAGAACGGCCGCATGGAATGGGCGCGGGTTTCGTTATTGCTGGATGATCAGCCTGTTGTCAAGTGACTGTCATTGCGCAAATGCCCGGTTTTTTTTTTCACCAGCTTTTTGAAACGTTTCAACACTAAGGATTCGTATTTTGAAAAAGTGCACTCGGGAACACCCTTTGCCTGAATCGGCGCAATACTAAACCCGCTGCTCGCGCATGTACGCCGTGGACCTCGCGGTAGAAGTGACCTCAGCGCGGCGGCTTGTTTTTGTTCCATCTGGTCGTCTCGCTTGCGCTGGCACGTACGGTACGTTCACGCCAGTGAGTCATGAGCTCAACCAGAGATGATAATGCGTTGCGCGGCTCGCCGCTGGCTGGGATCCGCCTTTCGGAGATGAAGTGCTGTACGCCCCTGCAAGGATTCAGTATTTTTAATCGCAGTTGTCTGCCAGGTCGCGATGCAGAATGTCACTCGGCGTTTTTTAAAACTGACAACCCCGCCGGGGTGGCGCAGTGTTTAGGACGCTCGACCAAATACTTTCTCTATGGCTCGACTACTGTGTTCAAAGATGCCGGATCGTATCCCGGCCGCGGCGACCGCTTTTCACTATAGGCGAAAAGATGGGCGCCCGTGTGCGGTGCGATGTCAGTGCACTTTAAAGAACCCCAGGTGGTCGACATTTCCGGAGCCCTCCACTACGGCGTCTCTCATAGCCTGAGTACGAACCGTAAAAACTCAGTGTGGTAGTAGGACTACATGTGGCGCCATCTCATTAAGATTTTTGTTATACTTATATGCCCTGTAACGCCCACTCCCTCATGTAATGTCTCATCAGAGACCTTTGAGGAATAAATAAATAAATAAATAAATAAATAAATTGAGTCGTTAATTGTTAACCGGTACAAGGACAACCCGTAGTTGATCTCTGTCGATTTATCACCGCGAATTTCTTCGACGTTGTACCTTTAGATAAAGCATAGCTTTTGAAGCTAGAAAAGAATGGAGTAAAGTACAGATACTGCTGCCAGCGGCCGTTTCCTGCAACAAAGATCGACGACATTCAGTGCAATTTCTGTTGCGAACCAGGCTAAACCACTGCTTTGCGTCCTTAGTGCATACGTCGCACCCTCATTTGAGCCACACGTAAGAATCAGGGCAGTACGCAGGCAGTCGGTATAAATGAATTAAACCGCTAAAAGCCCAACTATCGTTGAAGTGGAAAACCTGATCAAGTTAGCAGTGAATCCCAGGCTATAGCAGTTTCTGTGATATTCGCCGATTACCGTTGTAAGCCCTTAGCTACAGAGCTGTTGACCTAATATAGCAGGAGGAATCGTGTTTATAGACTTGCACTGAGCGCTTGAAGGACGTCCGTCTGGAGCCTGTCCGATTCTAAACGCCTTTCCGGAGCCGCTCGCACGATGTACGACGTATCACAATATGGAGCGGCCCGGACTCAATCGGGCCACTTATGTATAGTGAGCGCCCTTGAAAACGCGCTGTCACGTTATCTGCACAGTGTCGTTGACGGAGGCTTCGCTGCAACGATACAGCGCCTCGGTCACGTCTCTCAGACCATATGCGATAGCTACCGCTCCTCGTTCCCAAACGGTCCGCCGCTACCGAAGGCGGGCCGTTGAGCAAAAAGAGATGGACTCCGCAGACGCAGTGGCCTCGTTTAGAAAGCGGTGTGAGCGAGCTCACGAGGCGCGCCGGCGACGGGTTACTTACCTGGGAGTGTAGTGCGCACTTTGTATGTAACACGGCTATGCTGCCGCGTATTAAACAGTGCGCACAACCGCCACGCATACGGGCTCGTGGTGGCTGGACTCTCAATGTCGACCGACCATCACAGACACAAACATGGCCACTCCCAGCAGGACTGCTATCGACAGTGCCTTCTGAGTGAACATTTGTCTTGAAGGAGGTCGGTTCGAACGCCGGGTGAACCGCCTACATCATTGTATACAAGCACGGGCGCCGAGAAGCAATGTTCAAGTGTCTTCTACTCTCCTGTATAGTACGTTTGTGCAGCATGCACGAACAGGGTGTTTGGCGTAATTTGAGCCAAGAATAATAATTAAAAAAAAGAAAACACCGCAGCAGAGTTAAAACAACGGCATATTTTTCTTGGTCGTGTGGCGCTCGTCATGGCAGTTTTTAAATCCCGCCTAATTAGGCGGGATTTATTAAACTAGATAAAATATTTAGATAAAATAAATTATGCAACTAATATTTGTTTCAAGTTTAACTCGACAGTATTGAAGGTTAAAAACACAGCTCATCCATTTCTTTTTTTCTCTACCAACCTGTCAGGTGCGCCACATGACTACCAACAATGTGCCGTTTATTGTACCCATCAGCGGTGCACCGCTGGATCAAGTTGGATCAAGTTGCGTTTAGTACATTAGGAAATGCCAAATAGAAGGTCAAACAGATTTTGGGTGATTATTCAGTCATCATCAGCAACAAATGAGCGTGAACGAGGCACAAACCTGGCCAGATCACTGCAAAAGCAGTACTCGTATCATCGCGCTGGTCAGTCTGTGTTGCGTTACGTGATTGGCGCTGTAGGTTTAGCTCTGTACAATGCATATGAGACAGAGAGAAACAAAAAAGAATTGCAATGAAATTAAACTGCGTGCGTTTAGCCGCGCAACGACCGAGACGTAGGAAAGGCGGGATTGCGAGGCGGTCCGGTGTGCACGTGGCCGTCCACCACGGACGGCCCCACGCCACCCTGCCCGGAGGGGACTCGCGAAATTGTGCTGGGAGTGGCAGCGCAAAGGCTTTTGGCTCGGCCACTACTACTTTTGTCGGCCGTGCGCGCGCGCGGTCGTCCGCAGGTCGTAGGCAAGGAAGCCGAAGCCCCGCCGCATACATGCCGCTGTCTCCGGCCCCAGCTGCGCGCCTTTGGGACCCTCCTCCCTCAACACTGTACGGGTGCGTCGAAGGAAAGAGGGAAAAACAGGATTAGCGTTTCGCTTTAGACTTTGGTCGCAGCCGAAGCGTCCCAGGTAGGAAGACCCGCGGGTCCTTGGAGAGGAAGGGTGGCCTGACATGTGTCAGTTTACTTTCTAGAAAGGAGTAAAGCGATTGAGCATAAACACTTGCCGTTGCTGCTGGACGCAAGAGGATGTCGAATCAAGCGCTGACCTAATGGGTCCACGTCATTGCGAATGAAAAAAATAAAAATGAAGTGCTATGTCGTTCGCAACGAAATAAGACATTTTGCCAATAACGCACCTCGCCGTACTCATAATCGTCTTGAAGCAATCTTGGGACAGGGTAACTGCAATCAGTGACAGTGCTGATTCCCCTCCCCCCCCCCCCCCCCCCCCCCCCCCCCCCCAGCTTGTGCTTTTCTGAAAACTAAAGGCAATAACTAAGGGACGGTAATTTCTGTAGCTGAATGTTTATTTCAAGATAATAAAGAAAACGAAAGCTATGTGATACGATCCCGCATCCTTCAAAAGCTGGGGCATTCGAGATGCTAGCCACTCTCCGGTCACACGATAGGAGTGTGGCATGTTAGAATGTGGGGCTTACGGTATTGAAGCCGCGCATGGGCAGTGAGCAGGGGTTGACATATTCTGTTTATATTGAAGAAAAAAGCTAGTGTTTTTAATGGGGGGGGGGGGGGGGGGGGCAAGCCGCAGCTGGTTGGCTAGGAGTTACAGTCGGTCATAAGAAATTATGAACAAAGCGCGGAATCCAGGACACAACCGGATATCTTCAGGCGTCTGCTACCCAAGACACAAGCCAGATGCATATCGAGAAGTATCACCGCCTAGTGAAGCTTCGTTTGCTAGCGTAGTGCTTTCTGCCCATATCATCACCGTAAGAAGGCGTTACTTGGTTAAGAACGTTTTTCCACTGAATACTTTTTCCAAGCGTAAAAAAAAAAAGGACTGATCACTAATTTCAACCCTCTACTTTTTTCTACGACAACAGCATTCCATATTGCAACCCTACTACAAACACTACCTTCGGTTTTGTAACTACTGCCGCATCAGTTACTCTTAATCAACCATGTTCCAGTACTTAGAACGTTACTAAAGCGAGCGCGGGCAATATGTTTATCATATTTATTATTGTATTTTATTTACTTTTTGCAAGGTTACGTTGACGTCAACACAAAAGGTGGTTTCCTAAACCGATGGTTTCGCGCCTCATGCACGCGTAGTTTGCGTGCCGAGAATTAACTCTCGAGAACACCCGTGAGCAGTTCAGTCACTCACTCATTCAGGGAGTGCGTATCGGAAAAGGCGTCTACGCGTCCCGGGCATGCAGTCATCAAGCGGACACTTATCGCTCGGGTGCTGACGTGTGTACGTGCACTATCACACATGGAGGAGGAAGCTTTGAGTCACATATTATGGGGCTGCCGAAATGAATGCTCGTTATCGTTGCGTCGCTGAGCGCAGGTGCGTGCTTGAAGCGTGTGGAAACTAATGCGAGCACCGTTTAAATGGGGGCAGGACTCAACGGTAGCCTTTCTTAAGCCTTATACGGACCATAGTTAGGCTGTGTATGCACTGAAAGGGCCTGTATTTTCACTTTCAAGTTGGATACAAATCCGTGTAGCCCAATGCACACTCCTGAATAAGGCTCATGGGAGTTTGCGTTTAATAACAGCTTTCCATTCTTTCGCACAATGAGCCGCACAGACGGTGAGCCAAGCCAGGGATGTGACGGATGCATGGCGCGGACTTGCCGGATCTCAGGAGCGATTAGATAACGTGCACGCTGTACGTCACTGAGAGATAAAAGGATTTAAAGTGTCTGCAAGGCTGAAAGAAGTTATCTAAAATAAGCATTTCGTGCTCTTTTAAGAAATTTCGAAGAATTATTGCCACCGGCAAACATTTGGCGAATAGAATACGCGGATCGAGTTGTTCCTGCATGCGCACAAGGTGTAACGAATGTAGCGCTTCTATAATGTAGCGCTTTTCCTTTCAGCCCCGAAAACACGAAGAAACCGCAACGGTCCGGAATTCTCTGTGGTTAAAAAGGGCTTTGGATGCAAGTTCTTCACTAATAGAATCTCGGCTGAAGTACTGTTTGCTTGTTTGGTGTGCCACTTCAAAGCAAAATCTTTCTTCATTATTCACTGTACAAAAAAAAGAAAAAAAAAGCGATTCGGGCCAATTACTGTTTAGAACTTTAGAGGCACAAGAGCATGCATTGCCTTATTTTTAAATCCAAAATATTTCAATTAGAGGACATTATTTTACTCCAAAGGGCTGCATTTGTTTACAAAGAAATAAAACTTCATCATAGCAATTTCAATACAATATATTCGTTAAACACGATCCGTACTCCCTCAGATATAGACGATACGTCACTCCTCGCATTAGAACTAATTACGGCATGCAGGAGTATGAAAGCTTCCAATCCAACAGGCCAGATAGAATTGGCAGAGATATCAAAGCTAATCAATAAGTGCAAAGTGGATGATATAAGGAAGTACAACATGGAGAAAATTTAGCATGTTGTAAAGAACGAGGGAAACCTTACAACGGTGAAGGAGAAATTGGGCATGGGCAAAAATCAGATGTATTCGCTAAGGGACAAGGCGGGCAACGTCATTACGAATATGGACAAGATAGTCAAAGTAGCCGAGAAGTTCGATACTGAGCCCCACAGTAGCCAAACTAGTTAGGACAATAATGAGATTGGCATTAAGGGAAAACAGTCAGACGTGCCGCCAGTGAAGGACGAGGTTAGAAAGCAATAGAAACTAAGAAAAAGGGGAAAATAGCCGGAGAGGATCAGATAACTATAGATTTGTTGGAGGAAAGGGGGGGGGGGGGGGGGGATCGTGCTAGAAAAGCTGGCCACCCTGTATACGCAGTGCCTGACGTCATCGTCGGGACCAGAACCATGGAAGAAAAGCAAACATTATCTTAATTCATAAGAAAGGGGACGCTAAGGACCTGAAAGATTACAGACCAATCAACTTACTGTCTGTTACGTATAAGATATTTGCTAAGATAATCGCTAATAGAATCAGGACAACCTTAGACTGCAATCAAGCAAAATATTATGCAGATTTTTCGGAAACGATACTGGTATCGATGATATCCATGCAAACCAGATCATAGAAAAATGCTCGGAATATAACCAGCCCTTATATATAGCATTCATTGATCACGAAAAAGCATTTGACTAAGTAGAAACCTCAGCGGTGATGCAGGCATTGCGAAATCAGGGTGTAGACGAACCGTACGTGAAAATGCTGGAAGATATATATATATATTATCTGCACAGCAACCATAGTTCTGCGTAAGGAAAGTAACAAAATTCCCATAAAGAAAGGTGTTAGGCAAGGAGACACGATCTCCCCAGTACTATTCACAGCTTGTTTAGAGGAAGTATTCAGAGACTTGGAATGGGGGCAGTGTTACGACCAAGCATCCGCATTTGCGCGCTCTATTGTTCGCCTGTGGGCATGGAAAAGTTTTGTGAATATGTGGTGATGGTCCATTGGCTCTAAGTGAGCCTGTTTCCAGGAATCCTGTTTTGTAAGCATGTTTTGCTTTGTGGACAACCTGCAAATGCCAAATTGGCCCTGTCAAGAGAACGTCTGGAAAAACACAAAGAAACGTCCCCCTGCGGGAAATAGCAGGAAGTGCTTTCTTTTGTTCACCCTTCCAGTCGAGAAGTGCTATCCTCCAGTGATGAATGCCTCCTATCCAAAGGAGACGACAGAGTGACATGTCCGCTGACGTGCAGGACAAGAGAAGAGCATGACTCATACGGCCATTAAGTGATTTCCCGGGAATGCAGGAAAGATTTGCAATTGTCGAAAAGGGACCATGTTGGGAGCCCTATGCGGCGCCACGTGCACTCGGGTTTCTGAGAAGTAAAACCCCCAGAACCAGCCTGTGGTTTCTTTGCTGAAGAATAGAAATGTACCTCCTCTCCTCGCCGTTCCCAAGCTTTTCCCGCCAACAAGTGATCACGCCCAACGAATGAATGCCGGACCAGTCAGTGCTTCAGACCATCAGTGCAGTGATGTGTTCGATTGGATGCCGATACCTGAGGGGCGTGCCCTGGATTTGGTTGGTCAGCATCTTCAGAGAGGGGCTGGACATAGGGGGTTTTTAAGGACGCTGCAGAGCACGAAATGTCGCTCTGGGCCCTGGGTAAACGGCTCATCCAGTCGCTTCTCGCTATGAACTCTTAACGCTTGTCATTTTGCTGATGTACCCTTCTTCTTCATGTAAATATTCTTGTAAATACGTTTTCTCAAAGTGCCAGTAAACCTGCTTGTACATATTTTACCAACTTCGAAGATTCAGTCCTTCTTCAACCCGGAGTCTCTGCACGCTACCAAGTGAAGGCCGGGTCGCCATAGCCCCAGCGTCACGACAACTGGTGGCAGCGGTGGGATCTGAATCTACAAGCCACAACATCTGGTGATTGGAGGTGGATCTGAATCTACAAGCCACAACATCTGGTGATTGGAGGTGGATCTGAAGCTACAAGCCACAACACCTTGTGATCGGAGGTGGCATCTCAAGCAACAAGCAGGAGCAACAATCGGCCAACAAGAGGGCAGCTCGGAACATCGATCGCATGTGTGGGTGAGTGCTTGGCTTTTCTTCTGATGTGGACCAGGTTCTAGAACAGGGTTAGATTTTAGAACTGGTAAAGAGAGTGTGGAAACGCCTTTAGGTTTGGTAGTTTGCACTGTTGTTTTGGAAGTAGCCGACACTCGGAGCGATCATGGACCTACAAAAGCTGCAGAAACCGGAACTGTTGCAATTGTGTGAGGAATTGGGAATTGATACAAGTGGTTTGGCACGAAAACCTTTGATTATAAAGGCAATCACAGATTTGGGAGCCGATGATGAGGAGCTCAGTGAAGCATGGAACCTCATCGGTCAAAAAAAGGAACAGCTCAGACAGCAGAAGGAGCGGGAAAAAGAGCAGAAAGAGCGGGAAAAAGAGGAAAAGAGGCGTGAGCGTGAACTTGAGAGGGAAAAAGAGGAAAGGGAGCGCGAACGTGAGTGGGAAAAAGAGGAAAAGAAGCGTGAAAGAGAAGCAAAAAAGCTGGACCAAGAAATTGAGCTCCGGAAATTAGAACTAGAGTTGAGCAAGAGGTCGGGCAATTGTCCCCAGCTAGCGGTACCTCTTCTCAACAAGGAGGCAGATTTCAAGATGTCAAAGTACATGCAGCCATATGTGATATCAGGGGATATCGGTCTGTATCTGGCTAACTTTGAGCGAACCTGCGAAAAACTGTCCTTCCAGCGAGACACTTGGTCTCAGAGATTATTGACGGTTCTGCCCTGCGAGGCAGCGGAGGTTGTCGCGCGGCTAAGCAAGGAGGACGCGGACAACTACGAGAAGGTCAAAGCTTGCCTTCTGAGAAAGTATAGGCTTAGCGCCGAGGCGTTCAGACAACGTTTTCGGAAAGCTACTAAGTCCAGGGACGAGAGTTACCCTGAATTCCTGTACAATTTAAGAGTTAATTTGGGCGAGTGGCTAAAGAGCACAGATTCCTACAGTGATAGGGACGCTGTAGTCGAGCAAATTCTTTTGGAGCAGTTTTATAACTGCCTCCCAGAAAAAGAAAGAAATTGGTTACAGGACCGAGGCGAAATTAAGTCGGCAACTGAAGCTGCCGAACTTATTGAGGAGTATGCTTCGCGCCGACAATTCAGCAACCCAGCAGTGGATAGGCCCCGCAATCCCAAGTTCAGTATGAAAAACCGTCAGGAAAGGCACTTTGCTAGAGTTGGAAACGAAGAAATGAAGGTTTCTTCAGGCAAATTCCCTAGAAAGGACGGCAGTGAGAAAAGTGGGGAAGTGACCAACGTGCAGAACACAAAGAATAAGCTTGAGGCTAGGAAGCCGCTCACATGCTTTAGGTGTAATGAGCAGGGTCACATTGCCGTCAACTGCCGGAAAGAAAAGATTGCTTTCTCGTATGTCAGGGACTGCGATGAAAATATGCAGCTTTTAGAACCCTACCTGCATGACCTAGTAGTCAACGGGAAGCCTTGCAAGGTACTGCGCGATTCGGCCGCAACGATGGATGTTGTCCATCCGGCGTATGTATCGCCTTCCGACTATACAGGACAGTGTGCATGGATCCGACAGGTAGTTGAGGAACAGAGTGTGTGCTTGCCGATCGCGAACGTGGTCATCGAGGGCCCTTTCGGCGAATTAACAACCGAGGCTGCCGTTTCAGGAAAGCTTCCTAAGTGCTATCCGTATTTGTTCTCCAACAAATCGGACATGCTGCTGCGAAAGAGGGGCATCCTTTTCGGAGACAGAGTTGTGCAAGCCTTAACACGTTCAAAGGCGCGAGAACTAGCTACACTGCTCATTCCAGAAAAATCCACAGCGGAGGAAACGGCAGTTAAAACAATGGTAAATGCGGAAGATAGCAGGTCAGAAAACTTTGAGAGCGAGGCATCTCAGATAAGTCAACTTGAAAGTGAGCTTGATGAGACGCGGAATGAGGACGTTCTTGAGAGTAACCTCTTGCCGCCAGTGTCTAGTAATCTCACGAGACTTTTAAGTGGAACCCGAGAGGACTTAGCTATAGAGCAAGCCAATGATCCCAATATACAGGAGATAAGGGAGCGCCACCGCGCCACTAAGACAGCAAACAATATTTCTTTCGAGATGAGAAAGGGAGTGCTGTATCGCTTATTCAAGGATAAGCGCGGAGTAGAGCGGGACCAATTAGTCGTTCCCCAAAAGTACCGCGGAGACTTACTGCGACTTTCCCATGGCAGCTCGTGGTCATGTCACCTTGGAATAAAGAAAACAAAGCAGAGGCTGTTGCAAGAATACTATTGGCCTGGATGTTTTAAGGACACGGAAAATTTTGTACGGTCATGCGACACGTGCCAGCGGGTTGGAAAGGCGCAAGATAAGTGGAAAGCTCCGATGGTGTTAGTACCAATCATTACCGAGCCGTTTCACCGGTTAGTAATAGATATAGTTGGGCCACTTCCTGTGACCGAGTCAGGGTACCGTTATATCCTCACTATGTTATGCCCAGCCACAAAGTTTCCAGAGGCTGTTCCGCTGCGCGAGGTGACGTCCGAGAGTGTAGTGGATTCGCTGCTGTCAGTGTTTGCACGAGTTGGATTCCCTTCCGAGGTACAAAGTGATCAGGGTAGCGTTTTCACGAGTGTCCTCACCACCTCATTTCTCGAGCGATGCGGCATTAAGGTAGTGCATAGCTCGATCCATCATCCGCAGAGCAACAGCGTAGAAAGATGGCACTCTGTTCTCAAACGAGTCCTGAGGGGACTGTGCTATGAAAACAAGCGCGAATGGGATACCTGCCTGCCTGCAGCGCTTTTCGCTTTGCGGTCAGTGCCGCACGAATCCACTGGATTTAGCCCAGCCGAGTTGGTGTACGGAAGGTCACTGCGCTCACCTTTGCGAATGGTGCGCGAAGCCTGGGAGGGGCGCGGAGAAGACCCAACAGTAGTAGAATTCATTCTGAACCTCTTGAATCGCTTACATAACACTAAGGAACTCGTTGAGGCCAGCATGAAGTCAGCCCAGGCTCGTTCCAAGGTGTACTATGATAAGTCAGCCCGTCAAAGGACGTTTTGTATCGGGGACCAGGTGATGTTGCTGAGAAGTTCAAGGCAGAATAAGCTCGAAGTACAGTGGGAAGGACCGGCTGAAGTCGTTGCAAAGCTTTCTAACACTAACTACGCAGTGAAAATTCCCGGTAGGCGTAAAGAAGTGCGCATTTATCATTGCAATCTTATGAAGCCTTATGTGCAGAGGGAAGCCGTGGTAAATCTAACGTTAAACCTTCCCGAGGAGATGGGGGACAACTTGATTTGCCTCAGCGGAAAAGGAAGCAACGCTCAGGAGCTTCTCAAAAAGACGGAGCAGAGAGGAGAACTAAAGAAATCCCAGCTGTCCGATCTGGGCGAGATAATAACAGAGTTTGAGGCCTGCTTCGTGGACAGGCCAGGCAGAACTGATTTGACTGAGCACGATATTGAGCTGACTTCAGACGTGCCAGTGCGATCAAGGTGCTACCGATTTTCTCCAAGGCAAAGAGAAATTCTGGATAGGGAAGTAACTCGCATGCTGGAATTGGGAGTAATAAAACCCTCGGAAAGCGATTATGCTTCGCCTATGATCTTAGTAGAAGCTCCAGGTAAAGACCCTAGGCCTGTGGTAGACTACCGAAAGCTAAATTCTCTCACCAGGGATCAAGTGTATCCTATTCCGAATATTGAGGAGAGAGTAGAACAGGTCAGTAGAGCGGCATATGTGACTACGCTGGACCTTACTCGAGGATACTGGCAAGTACCGCTCACTGAACGCGCCAGCAGATACGCGGCTTTCGTCACTCCGACGGGCAGCTACCAGCCAACAATGATGAGTTTCGGGCTCAAAAATGCTCCATTTTGTTTTTCCCGACTCATGGATAGGGTTTTAAAGGGGTGTGAAACATTCGCGGTGCCTTATTTAGACGACATTGCGGTTTTTTCCGACTCATGGGCGGACCATATGGTACATCTAAGAGCTGTACTGAGCCTTTTGCGTCAAGCTGGACTAACCGTAAAGGCCGAGAAATGTTGCCTGGCAAGGGCGACCGTGGACTACTTGGGTCACAATGTAGGTCAAGGTTTCAGGAAACCCAGCGAGATTAAGATTTCTGCGGTAGCAGACTACCCGCGGCCGAGCACGAAGACGGAAATTCGAGCATTCCTGGGTCTGACTGGGTACTACAATCACTACATCCCTAACTATTCAGCTTTGGCTAGCCCTCTGACCGACGCTCTCCGCAAGACAGAACCGACAAATGTAGTCTGGGACGAACAAAAGGAAGCCTCCTTCGTAAACCTGAAGGCTGTGCTGATTAGCCGTCCGGTATTGCGAGCTCCAGACTATGGCCGAGAATTCACGGTCCAGTGTGATGCCAGTGATCGAGGGTTAGGTGCTGTTCTCTGCCAGAGAGATGACGACGGTAATGAGCACCCCGTGCTCTACTTGAGCAGAAAACTGAGTTCTAGAGAGAGGGCTTATTGCGCGTCAGAGAAGGAATGCGCTTGCATTGTATGGGCCATTCAAAAATTGCAGTGCTATCTTGGAGGGGCCAAATTCACCGTAGAGACGGACCATTGTCCCCTGGCTTGGCTGCAAACTGCGACATCGAAGAACAGTCGCCTTCTTAGGTGGAGCTTGATTTTACAGCAGTACAATTTTGAAATAAGATACAAAAAGGGGAAGTTAAATGGGAATGCGGACGCGCTTAGCCGCTCTTTCTAAGCGGTCCGAGATGTTCCTCACCATGTATCCAAATTGATAATCAGGTTTTTTTTTTTTTTTTCGTGCGCTTGAATATAGATGACTATGTAAAGCAGCACGTTTGGTTTTCGAGGCATACGTGGGTCCTGAACGTCTTGAGAGTGGGCTTTTCTCGAACAACAATGGCAGTTTTCTTTTGACCTGGTCTCTTCAGACGGGAGCCGAGTGCTTGCTTCGACAGGTGGTTGAGTTTCAGATAGCTCAAGCAATTTGGCCTACAACAATCAAGACAACGCGACATGCAACAGCGAGCTTCAAGCGTTCACGTGCAGGCCATTAAGTCGTCTCTTCATGCAGCAGCTGCGGTTGCTGCCCTCCGAGTCTCTTCTGGCGGGGGAGGAGGCTGTTACGACCAAGCATCCGCATTTGCGCGCTCTATTGTTCGCCTGTGGGCATGGAAAAGTTTTGTGAATATGTGGTGATGGTCCATTGGCTCTAAGTGAGCCTGTTTCCAGGAATCCTGTTTTGTAAGCATGTTTTGCTTTGTGGACAACCTGCAAATGCCAAATTGGCCCTGTCAAGAGAACGTCTGGAAAAACACAAAGAAACGTCCCCCTGCGGGAAATAGCAGGAAGTGCTTTCTTTTGTTCACCCTTCCAGTCGAGAAGTGCTATCCTCCAGTGATGAATGCCTCCTATCCAAAGGAGACGACAGAGTGACATGTCCGCTGACGTGCAGGACAAGAGAAGAGCATGACTCATACGGCCATTAAGTGATTTCCCGGGAATGCAGGAAAGATTTGCAATTGTCGAAAAGGGACCATGTTGGGAGCCCTATGCGGCGCCACGTGCACTCGGGTTTCTGAGAAGTAAAACCCCCAGAACCAGCCTGTGGTTTCTTTGCTGAAGAATAGAAATGTACCTCCTCTCCTCGCCGTTCCCAAGCTTTTCCCGCCAACAAGTGATCACGCCCAACGAATGAATGCCGGACCAGTCAGTGCTTCAGACCATCAGTGCAGTGATGTGTTCGATTGGATGCCGATACCTGAGGGGCGTGCCCTGGATTTGGTTGGTCAGCATCTTCAGAGAGGGGCTGGACATAGGGGGTTTTTAAGGACGCTGCAGAGCACGAAATGTCGCTCTGGGCCCTGGGTAAACGGCTCATCCAGTCGCTTCTCGCTATGAACTCTTAACGCTTGTCATTTTGCTGATGTACCCTTCTTCTTCATGTAAATATTCTTGTAAATACGTTTTCTCAAAGTGCCAGTAAACCTGCTTGTACATATTTTACCAACTTCGAAGATTCAGTCCTTCTTCAACCCGGAGTCTCTGCACGCTACCAAGTGAAGGCCGGGTCGCCATAGCCCCAGCGTCACGACAGCAGTTAGGGATAAGGGTAGATGGAGAATACCTGAGTAATCTGCGATTTGCTGAGGACATTACTTTGCTAAGTAACTCAGGAGATGAACTGCAAAGAATGATTGGTGACCTAAACAGGAAAAGTAGAAAGGTAGGCTTGAAAATAAGTATGCAAAAGACTAAGGTAATGTTAAAAAGCCTCAGGAAGGAGCAGCAGTTTGTTAGGTAGCGAAGCCCTGGAAATAGTAGGCGAATATGTCTACTTAGGACAGGTAGTAACCGCAGATCTGGACCATGAAAGGGAAATAAAGAATAAGATTGGGATGGAGCGCATTTGGCAAGCACTCGCAGATTATGACTAGCAGCTTACCGGTATCGCTCAAGAGGAATGTATACGACAGTTGCAGCTTCCTGTACTCACCTATGGGGCTGAAACGTGGAGGCTAACCAAGAGAGTTTTACTTAAGTTGAGGACAACCCAGAGGGCTATGGAACGAAAAATGGTAGGGGTAACGTTAAGAGATAGGAAGCGTGCAGAGTGGGTCAGATAAATAACTCAAGTTACTGACATTCTAGTGGAAATTAAGAAGGAGAAATGGACATGGGCAGGACATGTAGTGCGAAGAGAGGACAACCGATGGTCGCTTAGGGTAACAAACTGGATTCCAAGGGAAGGAAAGCGTAGCAGGGAGCGGCAGAAAGTTAGGTGGGCGGATGAGGTTAAGAAGCCTTCGCAGGGGTAAACTGGATGCAGCTAGCACAGGACCGGGTTAATTGGAGAAATATGGGAGAGGCCTTCGCCCTGCAGTGGGTATAATCAGGCTGATGATGATGATGATGATGACGGTATGCAGACGAACTCGTATACTGTTTCGGTCTTAATAAACTCCCATTGATATACGCCTTATCTCAGGATTTCAAAATAGTTCGCTCATTTAAAAGCGTTATTAGACTTTACCTTCTTTCAACAATTTGCACTTAACACTATTTTCTTAATATCAGTCTGTTGGATGCGTTATGTTTATGGTCTGTCAGCTGCGTTGCTTTTGTGTTGTTTCATGCGATGCGTTGTGTTCCATGCTGCAATTAATATGCACTGGTCTCACATTTAAATTTGCACTGATTTATTTTTTGCCTTTCTTTTTAGCACTGCCCCACAGTGTTGCTGCCGTAACGTATGTATCTACTTGGGTTTTTCGCTCGGGGCCCGGAACCTCGATCGTCAGACAGAATTATCGGCCTTTAGCTCCGAGCTCCAGAAGTTTTCATAATGCGAAAAAATTAAATTCCAATTACAAACTAAATAGATCAAGCATGAAAAATACAATATATCCTAGAATTATTTTTTTGTATATATATTCACGGTGCGGAATTTGTGTCCATGATCAAATACCTCTGCGCATGCTTGAAACGTAAAACTGAAACATAAAAGTAGAACACGAAATTAAAACAACATAGAACCTTTTATAGCTTTATGACAAAGAAATTAATTTCTGAAGCTAAGTTTTTTGCTCTATGACTGTTTTCTCATAAAAAAAAAAGGGGGGGGGGGATACCATAAGGAAATAAACATTAGCTGAACACCAGGGTGTAAAGTTTATTATCATTTATTAAAATCTTTTTTTTTATTAGCAACTACTCCGCAAACATTATCTTCTAGGCTATATTAGGATCGAAAATTTCTCACAGTATGCCACCGTAGCATGAACCACCCAGGCGACCTCAACTATCATTGTCACATGGGAAGGATAACTTGACGCCCGAAAGTGCCGTGCCCGTGAAACTTTTCAACGATGCATATTCGTCTCGCTGTGGGGGACGTTAAAAAAGAAAAATACTTGTACGAAATACTCGGTTTTACGAAACACACGGACACAATAGCCACAGCTTTCCCTTCAATTGCTAGTGATATAACGCCGCAGTCCTTTCGTAACTGCTGTAGTCCACCGATAGCAGTGTTTCCATAAAGGGTCATTCGCTCGGACAATACCGCAGCGGCCTTCTTTTATTTTGCCCATATATGACCATTCCAGCGACTGGTAGTAAAACTTCCTGGATTTTATCTATCACCTGCATCGCGTGCTATCTCAGTGTTCGTACAGCCATGACTTTCATGCTTATCAGGATTGATTGGGGGTCGGTAATTAAAACAGGCCGGTCGGAAACGGATGTAAGTGCATTGTCATCACTGAGTTCGTATGCGGCAAATAACGCACGTCACGGATGCAGTCTGAATGAGTGTGTAACGACCTCAATAAGCGGAACGGGGATAGTGCGTTCAACAGCCTCTTTATTATACTTCAAAGTGCAACGTTTCGCGACTGGGTACGTTATAGGGCTTTTTTTTTTTTCTTCAAATTTTGAGAGTGATATTGACTGCTTTGTTTCAGTTAACGGTTGCGGGCTGTCCTTCACTAGAGAGCCACATGCGACGCAGCCTGAGAAATATAAAAATAAATGAAATAATAAAAGCATGGTTGTTAAATTGCACAGGGCGTATACACGCTGAGCTCCATGTGGCACGAACTGAATAACTGCATCGCAGGCGATACGTGATCCATCTTGAGTGCACAAAGGGGCGTGCACGTCGCACGGCCAAGAAAAGTTTGCTCCGTGCACTGATCTAAGCCCCACTTTTGGCAAATTGAGCCATAGCACCGTGCGCGAGTGGCAGATGGTTGCTTTAGAAGATGTCAAGATTCACGGTGCCACTGCTTTTCATTTTTATATTCTTCATAGGCTTTCTCAAGCACGTGCCACGAAAGCTAGGTTCGGACAATGAACGGATTCTATTCTAATTCTACTCCTTCTCACACTTATTGATAAACTGATTCGTTGATGGGTACTTGTCATGACGTGATAAGTCGGTTGGAATATGTAACAGAGCGTAAACATACTTCGGGCACAGACTATATTATTCCGGCTTGCAGGCGAAGCGCATGACCTGCAAGTGAGTCTATATATAAATCCTATTTATTAGTGAGAGACCGGAAAGCGTGGCGTGACATGGTCCATAGGGTCACGAAGAGTCGAACACGACTGAACGACTGAACTGAACTGAATTCATTAGAAAATATCATCCAGTCGACGCCCATGTATATGGTTTGTGCGGTAGTCATTGTTAAGGCGTCGACTTCGTAAGCTGTTCATTCGGCGAAACGAATAAGGCGTTCTGTCTGTTTATCGAAGGCCGAAGCATCCTGCCTGACAAAGTTCCTTGTGCCATATAACTTTGCATACAGATAATGTTTCCGCCTTTGATTTCTGAGTACCGCGTCCGTTTCCGACGGCTCGAAGTGACAGCCGGAGGGTCTATGTGCCGACGAGAACTGCATCGCAGTGCGCCTGCGCTTGCCGTGCGTGCACTCGCGTCCAAAGTTTCTCTGTACTCTGGCACATGTATCAAAACTGCTCCAGAAGAAAAGAACGCAGCGCGCAATTTTACGCCGCGTCTGTCTTAATGCGCAGCCCTTGAACTTTTCTCCTAGAAGCGGTGCATGCTCACAAAGGCAACGGCGTCTGGCACGCGCTTCTCCACGCGTGGAGAGCGTGAGGGCTCCTACGAGGCGAATGAAAGTGGAACGCTACTCCGTCTTTCGGACGTTCCATTTGGCAAGAGCTCCAAATGGAAGAAATGCCCAGCCTCCTCGCCATGTTATAATAAGCATTAAAAAAAAAAAAAAAAGTTTTTTTTTTTTTTTTTTTTTTTTTTTTTTTTTTCCCACTAGAGAACATAACGAACTCATTCTTTACCCCGCATGTGTACATTTCGAAGATGTAATGAAACTTTTACGTGCGTGCATGTCTCCAATCGCAAGAAAAAAAAAATCTTTATTTTGTTCTACCTCCAATAGCAACAAGAAACCAAGAATAAGCGTCTACCGAATGCCTGTCAATGTATGTAATTATGCCCCCACCGCGCTTCAAAAACAACAATGTAGTTAAACTCCTCTAGGTTCATGTGTAAGTCACCGTATTGGGCGCACGAAAAGGCGAATCTCTAAACAAGGTGAAGCCGTCTGCTTTTGGGTTTATGGGGTTTGATGTCTCAAGGCAACATCGTCTATGAAGGACGCCGTAGGGGAGGAATCCGGATCATTTCTTCCACATGGGAACGTTCTTTACGTGCACTGACATTGCACTGCACACGGGCGCCTTGTTTTTCGCCCCCGAATAGAAACGTGGCCGCCGCGGCCTGTAAACATTCTGTATCGCGAAAATTCGAACCAGCGGACTTTTCCATAGCAAATCTTCTTGCTCAAGTCAGCCTCGTAGCATCACCCCGCCTTTGAAGCAGCTTATTAAAACACGCATAAACACCAGGCACAAAGTTCAACATGCACTGCGGCACAGATGCGAACTGCTATCTTTTTTTTTTTTTTTTTTTTTTGTGCCCGAGATGTACACTTCTGTCACAATCAAGCGACAAAGGCAAGAACGAAGGTGATGACATTGGTGGCCAGCCCTTCACATCGGGCGATCACCAAAGTTCTGGATAAGGTGAAAAAATAAGCTAAAATAAGTGTTTTATTAGCTTTCAGGACCTGGGTGATGCCAGTTCTGTTCACTGTTGTCGGGCCGATATTAGCAACGGTTATTTTTAGCGAGTGTTCTGATGAATCTCGCGGTTACACACACTTATCAGAACGCCTGTCTAGAGCGCTAGCGGCGTGCTGTGGAACAAAGCAAGTGCAACCTTAACTCAGCTGCTCTTTACCTGCTGCTGTGCAGTTTCATATCAAATAGTGTGAATACGCTTTACACCCCTCATTATCCCTACAACCGGGTATCCGGTCTAATATTTCCATTTGTGCGGCAGGACGATATCAGAGCATTCAGGAAAAGCGTGCTGACGACTGCACGTGTGGTATCGTGATTGCAAGGACTAAATATAGATGCTTAGCTGTTTGTAAAAGGTGATGTGGCCATCACGATCAATGGATACTATTTACGCTCTTTGGCCCGCAGCGCGTATAGCGCTGCCGACGCGAATTTCTTCGCTGCTCGAAGTGCTGCTGAGAGCGCAGCTGTAGTTCGCGCCGTTGACAGCTCGTCCGCAGGGAGGGCAGGGAGCGACCAACCAAGCAGCGTTCGAGGAACGCAGACTGAGGAGCACACGTCACGCGAGGGCGAGACCCGCTGCTGTTCGAGCGAGATCCCTGCAGCAATGGCGCGTGCGAGTTTGTGCGTAGCGCGAGGAAGTGCAGGCAGAGGACGCCGCGATGTTCGCACCGGCGAGAACGTCATAGCCCTCATTGGCTCTGACATTTGCGAAGAGCTTTGAAGTATGCGAACTTCTGTACGTTTTGGAGCTCCGTACTGCAACTATGCGTTCTAGCTTTCAATAGAGGCACGAAGGCATGGTGGCAATCCGACCCCCCCATCAATACCCGCTATACGATTCCGCTTGAGCGCCATGCTGGCTCCACACTGCCGGCCTGCTGTTAGCACTGTGTTTACTGTGTCGATGAACTAAACTATAACAGGAAAAGAAGCAACGAAACCTAACGATGTTAGAAACAACAGCGCAGGACAAAGAAATGTGGTGGAAACACCTGCAGACATTTCTCTTAGTACTGCTGGGTATGTGCTACTTGGTACGCAACACGCTTCCTCTTTGCAATATCGGGTATACAAAAGGGGTACCGGGGCGGACAAAAGTAAACGGAGTACGCAATTTCGTTCTAAAAATTTTCACGCATCGCATAATTGAATCTAGCAGTCGTGGTATGTGCGAGTCGCGACAGATATTGTTTTCTTATCTCTAGTGCAAAAGACGTGATTTTAAGTTGAACGAAAAAACCTGCTTCGTTTATTTATGCCCGCACCTGTACAACAGCACATGCGCTGCTTTCGCGGTGCATTTCGCCATTTACTCCGAATGTAGCGTTCGGAGTAAATGTAATCCGTCGAAACGGGGAAAGGACATCATGTTTCTGGATGAAAACAATCACCTCCTACTCTGTCTGGTCAGTAAGTGCAATATTATTCACCTTGCACCTGTATTCACATTGCACCGGTATTTGTTGATTTATTTTAGCGTGGAGTGCAGTTCATACGAGGTGCATGTGACTGTAGATTAATATTTTCCTCGCCTTTCTTGGGGTGGCACGAGCTCCAGAAAGTATGAACACTAGCAGGATTGTCAGCATCGACAGCATATAAGCTCCAAAAGAAGTCGTTTAACGAAGAGTATATCTAACCAACCCTAAGGAACCAACTCCGAGAGCATATCACACACTTCTCGCGTCCCATGTATACCGTGCGAATATATATGGCAGATATACAGTGCATCGTAAAGTCTTAACCGCTCCATCTGCAGCACATCCGAGATAGATTGTAAATTGTTTTTATTTTCTCTGTTATTTTTCCTTCAGACAGGGCAGTCAATCTGAGTTCATTGTGCAGCAGTGTCATTGCGCCCTGTGCGCGAGAGTACGTTGGCTCCTGCAGAGCATTGCATGCTTCCTTACCTCAGCAGCGGTTTTTTCTTGTGCCAGGCAGACGTAAAAAGGAGTTCAAAAGCTTTCACGACACATCAGTACTCTGATCACCTCAGGCCTCGATCCAATTACCAAGGATTGAGCATTTTTATTGGTACGGGATCACGTGATCCGAAATTGATGACGTCATTGAGTTTGTTCCTGTGGCAACGAGGACGACGATGGGTAACGACAAGGAAGAGTAGAAATCAGCTCGGCCTCTGCGTGTGTGTGTGTGTGTGTGTGTGTGTGTGTGTGTGTGTGTGTGTGTGTGTGTGTGTGTGTGTGTGTGTGTGTGTGTGTGTGTGTGTGTGTGTGTGTGTGTGTGTGTGTGTGTGTGTGTGTGTGTGTGTGTGTGTGTGTGTGTGTGTGTGTGTGTGTGTGTGTGTGTGTGTGTGTGTGTGTGTGTGTGTGTGTGTGTGTGTGTGTGTGTGTGTGTGTGTGTGTGTGTGTGTGTGTGTGTGTGTGTGTGTGTGTGTGTGTGTGTGTGTGTGTGTGTGTGTGTGTGTGTGTGTGTGTGTGTGTGTGTGTGTGTGTGTGTGTGTGTGTGTGTGTGTGTGTGTGTGTGTGTGTGTGTGTGTGTGTGTGTGTGTGTGTGTGTGTGTGTGTGTGTGTGTGTGTGTGTGTGTGTGTGTGTGTGTGTGTGTGTGTGTGTGTGTGTGTGTGTGTGTGTGTGTGTGTGTGTGTGTGTGTGTGTGTGTGTGTGTGTGTGTGTGTGTGTGTGTGTGTGTGTGTGTGTGTGTGTGTGTGTGTGTGTGTGTGTGTGTGTGTGTGTGTGTGTGTGTGTGTGTGTGTGTGTGTGTGTGTGTGTGTGTGTGTGTGTGTGTGTGTGTGTGTGTGTGTGTGTGTGTGTGTGTGTGTGTGTGTGTGTGTGTGTGTGTGTGTGTGTGTGTGTGTGTGTGTGTGTGTGTGTGTGTGTGTGTGTGTGTGTGTGTGTGTGTGTGTGTGTGTGTGTGTGTGTGTGTGTGTGTGTGTGTGTGTGTGTGTGTGTGTGTGTGTGTGTGTGTGTGTGTGTGTGTGTGTGTGTGTGTGTGTGTGTGTGTGTGTGTGTGTGTGTGTGTGTGTGTGTGTGTGTGTGTGTGTGTGTGTGTGTGTGTGTGTGTGTGTGTGTGTGTGTGTGTGTGTGTGTGTGTGTGTGTGTGTGTGTGTGTGTGTGTGTGTGTGTGTGTGTGTGTGTGTGTGTGTGTGTGTGTGTGTGTGTGTGTGTGTGTGTGTGTGTGTGTGTGTGTGTGTGTGTGTGTGTGTGTGTGTGTGTGTGTGTGTGTGTGTGTGTGTGTGTGTGTGTGTGTGTGTGTGTGTGTGTGTGTGTGTGTGTGTGTGTGTGTGTGTGTGTGTGTGTGTGTGTGGTCAAGATGTGCGAAGTATTCCGTGTAGCTGCCATGATATTATAAGATTAGTACAACCCAGATAAAAATGTGGTATAGTGAGTCCAGAAATTGCAAAAAGAAAAGCGACAACAACCAACAAATGAGTTTTTGTGCCGTGCTTCTTCTGCTGCAGGCGATCAGCCCAACGCTACCTGCAGTTGCTCAACAGGCATGGTCTGCGACAGTTCGTGGCTGAAATGGTGGGAGAGAACAGAACCATAGAGTAACATATATGTTACCCTATGACAGAACTGCTCACTGCCGTATGTCACGCGAAAGGTGGCGTCGAAAAGATCCAAGCCACTTGCTCTCAGAACACGGGTCCCGTCGATCCAGTCGCCTGCCAGGAACTCTGTTTTCGTCTTGCCTCGAGGCCTTGATGACTGATTACCTGTACGACGTAAGTGTAATATGGAAAGGTGACATACGGCTGGCGTAGAAGCACAGGGAACAGCCAGCTGATGAGGCTTGCACGCTAAATATCATTCCACATATTTCACCAACTTATGATTGAAAAGTTATTCCAAATTTCCTTTTTCTCGATAGATGCTTTTGTAAACAATGGCGCCCGCTTATAACGGAGCAGAAAATGACTCACGCGCACATATATACCCACATAAAGAAAAAGTATTGTTCTCTTCCACGGAGTCATCTCGTGACGGTGACGTGACAAAAAGTGGTTGCCACCGAAGCGACGCGCGCGCTTCTCCGATCGCACAATGCGCCAGTGACGCAAATGGTTTCGCGGGTGTATACATACGTGCACGTCGGATAAGCCAAGCAGAACGTGCGGTGGCAAGCGGAACTTGCAAACAGTTCTCCGGAAAAGACAACAACAACAAATGAGTAAGGCTCGTTCTTCGGTACTTCACTAACCCGGCGCTTCAACGCTTCACTTCATACCACGCGGCATGAATTGTGAACGGTGTTCTGAGTTGTGCTTGCGTGGTGTGTCCCTCCGTCTTTTTTTTATCAATTTAGGCCATGTGGCTGTCTGTAGCCCTGCCTTCGCTGATATATGCCTGCGTGGTCGCTTAACCAAGCACGATGGTACAACAGCGCGGAATACGAATGGACAAAGACAGGGCAGGTCTCGTCTGTGTGTTCCTTCTTTGTCCTTCGTATTATGCGCTGTTTTACCATCATGAACCACCAACTCGCCCAAACAAGCATCACTTCTTAACCAAGCACGCGATTGAACTCGCTTTACAAGCCCTCAAGCAGGCGTGCGTGCTTGACAAAAAAGAAACGAGGCGGTGAAGCGTGAATGAAGACATCTATTTTAGTACGCAGTTGAACGTGCGCCTCGGTTATGCCATATGCCAGTGAGTTTTTATCGAAATATATATATATATATATTCGGCACAGAACGCGTCGTGCTTGTAAACAAGAAACCTATATAGAAATATGCATTTGACAAGCACTCGCAGATTGTGACTAGCAGCTTGTATACAGGTATCGCTCAGTAGGAAAGTATATAAAAGTTGCATCTTACCGCTGCTCGCATGTTGGCTGCAGCATGGAGGCTAACGAAAAGGGTTGCACTTAGGTTCAGGACATTGCAGATAGCTGCGGAACGGAAAATTGTATGTGTAATTTCAAGAGATAAGAAGCGTGCAGAGTGGATGAGAGAAAAAACAATTGGCTGTGGTTAAGCTTCTGGTTAAACCTGGAGTTACGCGAGAGCGTAATTCGCTCCATTCCAACCTTATTCTCCTTGTTATTTCCCTTTCATGGTCCCCATCTGTGGTTACTACCTCTGCTAAGTAGACGTATTCGCCTACTACTTCCAGTGCTTCGCTACCTATTGTAAACTGCTGTTCCTTGCCGGGGCTTTTAAACATTACCTTAGTCTCCTCCTATTAATTTTAGAATACTTTTCTGCTCTTCCTGTCTAGGTCATCAGACATCCTTTGCATTCGATCCCCTGATTTACTTAGCCAGGTAATGTCATCAGCGAATTGCAGGTTACTGAGGTATTCTCAATCAACCCTTATCCCTAACTGCTTCCATTGCCATTGATTCCATTCATTCTAGCCTAAACAAAATATAAATGTTAGAGACGCCCCAGACGGCCAGTGTTCTTTAAGGACTTCAAACCTAATCTTCATGTTTCATGTCTTTTGTTTATTGTATTTTCAGGCAGTGAGCGACTCTGAGCAATGGCACTCTACACCCAGTCAGGCAAGTTATTCCGACTGCAGATGTATCGGCGAAAAATATATGGGCACCATTGTGTAGACACGACGAGGCATGGCTGCATTACGTAACACATTGGTGGTTAATCAGTAAGGTTTGGTTCTGTCTAGAAGAGGAAGTATAAGGAAGAAATCACGTGCAAGGATGAGCATAGGAAGGATGGCGTGATAACAATTAACGGGCTGGTGACTTGCATTATTAGAAGGTGCTTGCGACTTCACATTGCGTTAAAGTATTATCACTGTTGACTGCTTTCACCAGCTTGCCCCGTTTTCCTCTCTGCGAACGAAGCTGGAATGAATGAAAAGTTTAGCACAGCATGCGCGTAAAACAATTAAGACACGAAAATTTTCTAAGCGGAGCGTGTCAGTGGCCACATGTGTACTTCCAAGAACGACGATTCGTATAGAGAGCGCAGGCTGATGCCGTGCTAGCTGGGTCAACGACGACTGTGTGTAGACCAACGTCATGTACTTCCTCTCAAGCAGAAGTGCATGCTTGACTGACAGTCGCGAACCCTGTCGTCACACTCCGCTTACCCCCGCACACACTGTTGCCGAAGAGCTCAGAGCATACATACAGCTCCTCCGGACCCTCTGATGACCCTTCGAGACGCTGGGACACCGTTGCCACGCGCAGATGTATCGATGTCGCGGCGAACGGGACGTCACGCATGCTTGGAGACGGAACGTAGGCCAAAACAAAAAGTAAAGTGATAAAAGAAGCCCTGCCTTTATTGCCGCATCCGCACAAAGGAAAAAAAAAATCGAAAAACAAGGAAGATAAGTAGAGCAGCGGCGGGCGGTGTGTCATTTTTTGTGTCGGTACGAACAGCTTATAGTCCCGAAGGCTGGTTGAATCTAGGTGTGCAAAGCTCCTCCATTCCCTGAGGTTTTACGCACATGTCGGTCCCTCGTGGTGCCTTGTCTAGAAAAGCCATAAAACAGAATATCAAGCCGCAGTTGAGCGGCAGGGTAGAAGCTTTATTTAAGAAATTAAAAAACAGCAACAATGGGTGTTGCTTCCGAGCGGTCCTGTTATAGCGTCCTCGGAAGCTCTATCTTTCGCACAGCATTGGACCCGGGTTCTCTTTACCTTCAAGAGGTTTGGAACTAGCAAGTTCGTCTTTCTGAAACATCACTTTTTTCTGACGGAACGAAAAAAAAAATAAGTAAGATATTTTTTGGCCGTATAGATGAGAACGGTCAAATCAGTCGATTTTGACAATAAAGAACAGAAACCTTCATTTGTCCTGATGTGTGATTTTGCAGTTGTACTAATTGTGTGGGGGTGAGTTTGACTGTGTCAGCTGTGCGTAGCGTCCAAATTAAGCCAGGCGTTCAGACCAAGCGTTCAGTCAGCAATCGAGCCTTCCACTACCGCGTTGTCTTCTTCCACACCCCCCCCGCCGCACTGCCTATACTATCCAGAGAGCAACAGGTGGTGTGGAGAAAACTTCAAACCGATACACATTCCCTAAGCCATACATCGTTTCAAAATTCCGCAATTCAGAAATTAGCCCAAGCTGTCGCTTCTGCGGGGATATAGCATCATTAAATAATTTAGTTTGAGGTTGTTGAGCCCATCCACCTTCCAGAGGACTCATGCCTGATTCTTTCCTTGACGCGTGGTATGAAATAAAGGCCAGTGACGACCCGGATATCCAATCCCGAGCCGTGACATGAGTCTGTGTTGCCAGGAATCTTCATGGTCTCGGAGGCACGTGGTGACCATCTTCCCTATACCCCCCTCCCCTTTTTTCCTTTCCACGTTAAAGTAGTGCTTCACTTCTCTTCAGGGTCATCTTCTTTCACAACAGCCACCGAGCGTGGGTGCTACGCTACAATGATTATTATGATGCTGTTGACGGCATGCAAAAAAATTGTGTTTATGAACAACTTCCTGTTGAAAAATGTACTTGTGCAGAATTTCTGGGTATGGGCGATGCATAATCAGCGAAACAACACAATCCAGAAGCAAATCCTCTCAACACCGACGGTAGTCAGCATTTTATAAGTTGCAAGCTAGGGGCGCGCTTGTTTCATATAGTGAGAGAGAGAAAAAGAACGGCCAAAAAATTTCCGTCGCGGGGGAGATAACATCGATGTAGAAATAGAGAAGCATTCATGCGTGGACCTGCGTTCCTGAAGCATCCACTGGCTAGTGGGCATGGACACAGCCCTTCTGGTACCCACGTCGCCGGGTTTACTGCGAAGACGAGTAGCGGTGCTCTTCTACATCATCCCTGAAGACCAAAACTGTGGAAAGTGGTACTCAGATTTCTGTGGTTTGGTGCGCTTAAGATGTACGTACCATTACCATGGAGCTGCCCAGCATAACTCAGCAACAATATAGTACCGGCGTTCGCAAATTTCTACCTTTGTGCATGTATATAGACAACAGCATTCGCGCGAGGAAAAGTTGGGAAAGGTCGGCGCAGATCGATTTCTTGCAGGCGCATTGAACAAGGAAAAATTCTCGCACTAGAAAATACTATTTCAATACGTTGGAACGCTGTATCCTGGTATACAAGAAGTATTTAACTTAAGACACGAAAAAAGCAGATACTATGGTGTTGCAATGAGTACACGGACATCGCCTTATTTCTATAGAAACGCCGAGGCGGGCAAAGCGGCTAGACAAGCCTCACTTCTGCCTTTTCGTTCTCGAGATATGCATTGCGGCGTTTTGTTTTTTGTTTGTTTTTTTTTAGCTCGAGTGCATTGAAATGAGCGAGAACACAGAACACGTAGTTTGAGCCTGAATATAAAATTTTTGCGCGATATGTTATTGATATAAGTTACGGTTTAATTTTCCATTAGCCTCACCAAAAGTTCCGAAAATCTCATTCACCACGCGTTGTGTTTGCTGACAGCTGCATGAAACACTTCTACAGATGTATGATTGGTCTCACAGACAGCCAATGGTATATGAGTGGCCATGGAGACAAGTGTACATAGCTCACCAATTGCTGGATTGTCTACATCATGACAATTACAGGATCCGATTTATCAGGGAACTGAGTGATCTTGACATAATATTTTTTAGTCTTCAAAAGCTATAGATATATATAATGCTATGGTATGGGGTATACGGTATATAGGACTTAACGTCCCAAACCTACTTAGGCTACTTGATTACTGCGTTCACTTATTAATTTGAATTTCACTTTGTTCACTCATTATTATTATTTCTCCTAACGTCTACATGTACTACTCTCATTCTAAGTTGTGTACGTAGCCTGAGCTTTTATATCAACGCCGGCTACTCCTTTTCTACATAAAAAATAAATTATAAAGAACGAAAGGAGGAACTAAACTTATCCATTAAAGCAAAATAAATTATCACGTAGCTTATGGGAGGGAAGCAAAGGCTGCAGACAGGAAAGCCCCTAAGAACCGTTTTATTTTTTTCTCTTTCTCTTTTGGCGTCCTTTCTGTCGCGCATTTCTTAGCTATTTAATGTTCGCGCTCAGTGTTTTAATCCGAATTGTCCTCCTCGTTATGGAATGTATCGGCCTTATCAAATCTGTAATTGAGTTTCTGTGCCCCGTAAGTGGTTTCTTGGGCAATGTTAATCTGCTCATTCGCAGCATTTATTGCCTCCATGAACATCAAGAAAAGCTAACAAACAGGCCAGAAGTTTTGTTCTAAAAATGAATTGATCCGTGCTTGCCTGTAATGTCGCGTGTCATGTCACCGATCACAGGTGGCACGGTTGTCATTGCGTAGGCCGTACAAAAAGTCTGAATATTGGCGGTTCAGAAAATCTGGTAATTACAAAAAGACGCTCGCGTAAAATAACTACAGACGCACCTGCAAAATGTAAATGTTGTAAGGGAAATAAAGTCCCACCGATCACTCCGCGAGGCTCATGTATTGCACCAATGCGTCACATGTTCTTTGTCTGCTGTAGCTTACTGTCCAAGTTCGCCTGGGCAGCGTGTATATAGTCTGTTCTCCTGTGCGCAGCCATGTCTTCACAGACGTCTTTACCGCAGTCCAGGTGAGCGCTGCAATGACGGCGCATGAAGAACTGTTCATGCAATAGTCTGATACATTGAGAATAAATAATCGATCTCATTCGCTCCTTTTGCCCCGCTGCGGTGGCGTAATGGTTAGAGCGCTCGACTGCTGTATACCCAAGGATGCGAGATTGAATCCCGGCAGAGGCGACTGCCTTTCTGTGGAGGCGAAAATGGCAGTGGCTTAGCTCAGCTATGCCAGGATATACGTAGCGAGAGGTAGTACGTTTCCCTGGCTGAGCTTGCTGTGGCCACTGTATGCTTAGCGATGAGAGACAATGGGTATACACATATTTTATTCATTTTGTTTGACAGAGACGAAGACTGCCCGATGATCTGTAAAGTAGCATGCAGCGGTCTCAATTTTGTCTATACAGTATTTCGATTTGGTAGAGTCTCCAAACGCAAAGTCGCGTACATTGGATTACTCACAGGTGTCAAGTCCATTTGGTGCCACACTCTCTCGCACACACTACACATGTGTTCAAAAGGATTGTTCAGTTGTTCACAAAGTCTGCGCTTCAAATATGCACTTTCGGAAACTCCAATTGAGTGATAAGTCACACGATGTGCCTTCAGATTATCTTTTGTTGGTTCCCGTTGACTAAACTCTTCCATAGTCCTCATCTCGGCGGTTATGCTCCGTCTATTACGCTCGACAGCCTGTTATCATCGTTTGGCAAGCCGTTCCTCTCTCCGTTCGTCTACGCTGCTCCCTTCGCCTTCTTACGCTCATTCTGTCTTTGCTGCTGCTATGCGCCGCTTTTTACGCTCTGCCTGCGGCTGCGTTTCGATGGAAAAGCAATAAACGTGTCAATTAAACACGATTGTCGGTTCCATATAATCCGGATGGAAAGGACATTTTCTGATTGAAATTCGATCTCCCGACTGGAAGGTTACTTTTTCGACTTATACAATCCAGATGAAAGAGAGAACCTTTTTCGTCTGAAATAGGCATAAAGGAAAGCACGGCAGCCTGCAACTTGTTGCCGCGTCGGCAGACACGACGTTGTCAACATGGCACGTGTCGTCGGTGCGCTGTCCGGCTCCGTTTTGTCACCGTCGCCTCGTGATGCTGCAGCACACCGCGGAGTTCATCACGACTTCACCGAGGCTGGAGCGGCAGTGAGCTCTCTGGTTCGTCGTGACAACAACCCTCTGCTGCTCCGCGCGCCCGCGTCGCGGCTGGCTCTATCTATCCCCTCGGTCGCCCCGCTTTTTTCCCTCCCGTGGCCGTTGGCTTCTCCCCGCGACTCGGCGAAGGGCGCGCCGTCGGAGGACGCGACAACGCGACATAAACTTGCCCAGAGGTCGCCGAACTGGAAATTTGCGCTTGCTTGTCCGGCGCTGCGGCCCCGACAGAAAGCCTGACGCGCCGACTCCGCGTACACCCCAGGGCTGCTACTTGTACCGGGAACAAGCGGCCCTGGAAATCGTTAGCGCGTCCGCGAGCTCCGAAGGAAAACCTCGCCTGAATCGCGGGCGTGCGTGCCACTTACAGATGGATGTATTTTGCACGATTCCGACATGAGTACAGTAGATCTGCTGCGCCGGTTGGTCCGCAGATGGTCAGATGCGAGAGAAGTCTGTCACATGGGAGGAAATGGCGGGACCGACGTTGCCTGTCACCTGTATATCTCCCTGATGTCCTACCATTATCCTCATTTAAAGCAGCCTGTCCCCCCAATTCATTTTTTTTTTATTTCCTTCCCCACGTTCCTGATGATCATCGTCTGCCCATCCCTAAAGCATGCAATCGCGGTTAGAAATCATCCGCCACTGGGAGTGCTGTCAGTGATGCTATAAAGCGCACGTCTTTATGCACCTCAGCGCAGTCAAAGTTGATCAAGGTCAAAGTTAGTCAGAATGTGTGAAGTCTCACGTGGTTGGCATAGTGAGCGATCTAGCAGCGGTGCACATGCTCCAATCGGTGCTAGAACGCTTCCTCTGCAACGTAGCTGTAAGTACTTAAACATACGCTTAAAATTAGCACTACTGCATATGTTAGTTCTTCCAGACTGATAAGGGAATATTAATATATATATATATATATATATATATGCGCCGATAACTTAGGCGTTTCTTGCGCAGAGAAAATAGAATAATATCCTGTTTATTGTTTTGCAGCAGTAAATAGACACAATGGATTAAATTAATAATTCTGAACACCTCATGACGCGATACATATCAAATGCATCATATAGACGTATGAAGGTTATAAACGTAATTTCAATCATGCTGAGGGAATTAAAAGATACATTAATGAATACTTACTGCAGCAACAGGGAGGGTCAAAATCAAACACGTACGAAGCCTGAGCTAAACTGGAGTATAGTGAAGTAACTACAGCATTCAGTGCATACATTGCAGGTAGTAAGAAGACCTGACGAAAGGAAAGTTACTATATATAGTAATCTGTAACGCAAACAAGACAAGAAACTAAGAAGGTATCCGATAAAAATAGGGAAGAGGTAGCATATTTTATATGTTAATTATAACTCTGTTTTTTATGTTTGCAGGCTTATGATGTGAAGTATGGTAAAAAAAAAAAAAAAAGATATTTCCCGCCTTTTTCAGTTTACAGTAACTATCAGCAGATGGCTAATATGCTAATATTATGTGTGAATGTTTATTGCAAACCCGGTACAATTAGACCAACAAAGACAATATAAAATAATATAAAACGATTAGAGAAATCAAGCAGTAATGAAAAACGACATCGGTGATACAAAACAATAGAACAGGAATACAAAACGACGGGGTCACGACATTGCCTCTTCGATATGTTCACATGATCTTTGTACCTAGGTCCTCGCTTTTACGCTACCGGCACCGTGGACAACAGCAGATATCCAGCTTCACTCTGTAGCCTGTCTTACTAATTGTACGAATGCTTGACTATGTTACTTGTGATATTTTATTTCGACGTACGTTCCCCATATAATAATGACTATGCAGCACTTTAGGCATGCTTAAATAAGTATGTTCACAGGTGGTCACTGACATTCATGCGACCTATACGCCGGAGAGCTATTTTTATACAGCCTGCTACGGTTATATTATCGTCGATATAAAGCAATGAGCGGCATTGACTTGTAGTCGGAGAAGCTGGTTTAGTTTGTTCGGTTTAACGTCCCAAAGCGTGTCAGGCTATGAGAGAAGGTGCACTGAAGGACGCCGGAAATGTCGGCCACCTGGGGTTCGTTAACGGGAAAGGACATCGAATATGGTACACGGGCACGTACTACCTATAATGTAACAGTAACACCTTGGTTCTGGAAGGTGAGATCTACGGAAATGTTCCGCTGTGTGGATACAGATCCTTTGGGATTTGGGCAGTTGTGTCACTTAAGCTCCGCCTTTGATGGTATGACTCAGCAGCATCAGCGATTACCGTCTGCGGCTCCCCTGTGAATCCTAACTGCGTACATGTTACTCGCTTAATCGTTAATCCCTTAATTTGTGTCTCTATAGCCCACATATGTACACATAAGCACGCGCCTTCGTAAGCTACCACATTATTTGCCCACGGGCACCCTCAAAACTAATGAAACAGCCGCGTTAGGCAGGTTGTTCTTCATGCGTGCATTGCACGCGGCTCCTAGGAAAAAGAAATAATAAAAAACTCTTCAACATTGCTTTTCTGTGGCCTGTTCGGAACACATTGGCCGTGGTGGCTCAGCCGCTAGGGCGCTTGGCCAATAAGCCGGAGGACCCGAGTTCAATCCCGGCAACGCGACCATGTTTCAACGGAGACGAAGAGCCACGAGGTACCCGTGTGATTTGCGATGTCAGCGTACGTTGATGAACTCCAGGCGATCAAAATTAATCGCAGCGCTTCTTCACGGCGTCCGTCATCGTCCGTGTATCACTTCGGGTCGTTAGACCTCACAGTCAACAATCCTTCGGAACAAGGGCGAAAGCTACGGGCTTAAATGAATGCTGCTGTTGTAACTGCTCCACTTTTTGGTGAGAAAAGGTAGGAAATAGGGCGTGAAAGCAGGGAGAAGCGCTATATGGTGGATGGCTTTGGAATAATTTCTGCCAACCTGGGACTCTTCAACATGCACGGGCGGCGCACAGTGTGCGCTGTGCGATACCATCGAAATGAAGCCGGAATTCGACCGCGCAACTGTGAAGCTAAATAGGGCCGCAGCCACTGAGCGCCCTCGGTGTATCTACATCATATTCCAGTCTTCTTTGCTCTGAATCAACTATATATAGTCCATTCAGAACTGTAAAACCCAATCGACTAAAACCGTAGCGCTAAAAAAAGGAAAGAGACCTTGAATCTTTCTTAAACGGAGAAAAAAGAAAAAAAAGGTCTACATTTTCCTTGGCCTCGCCGACTCTTGTATATATTTTTCTTCATGTCTGATAACGAGCCCCTCATTTCCGCCTCAATTTTGTGCTTATACAGAGGAAAGGAATATGCGCATGTAATGGAGCGTTTGGAAGGAGAGTCAGGGACACCATGGTCAGTGGAGCCATGAACGCGACCTCTTCTTCTCTCTGCAAATCCGGAGAGTCAGAAAGTAGGTTCATATGTAGCTGGAACAGAAAGGCAAGGAAATAAGGGTTGGAGTGTGTCGAGGTCAGTGGCTCCGGAAGTTTATTTTCGTGAAGACGTCGGGAGAACTGGTTTGGGTTTTATCAGCTCGTTGCCACTATCGCTAGAATGGAGGAAAGCGTCCTGAAGAACGCAGCCGCACACCAAACGTTCTGTCATTTCGTCGTTGCCAAGATAGCATTCCTTGCAGATGGACTTCTGTTGAATATGTAAGCACCATAAAATATCGATACTAACCTAGCAACGGCCAAGCCACAGTGCGTGTGTTTGTTCATAATTTAAGAGGCTTCAAGTGTATTTTATATTGCAACTGTTTCATCCCCTTTCCTCTCCCAGCTAGATATAACCACAATCTAAAAAAAGAAAAAAGAAAGCAGAATGCCCTAGGTCAGTGCAGCGAACTGAGGCCTATTGAAGGTCAGCTTGCTTAGTCTGCAGTACTTTTTCGTTCCCCAAATATAATTACTTAATTAATAGACCTGAGATGTTTAACTTCTTACTGTTGACTTTAGGAGCAAGGTGTCGATTGAAAAGTCGTAGATCATACCGAAAAACAGCTGGCCCCAGTGTTTGTACCAAGGTACCATTTATGCTGCTTTATTTGTCTGCCTACAAGGAAGCTGTCATGCGACCAGTTGTTAGAGCACATTTCTTGTCCAATGAACACGCGTGCAAACATCCTCACGGAGAGCGCTATCGCCAACATTACATGGAACCTTATTTATTTTGGATATTGCCTTTTCAGACGGGTAAAAAATAATGACTAATGATAACGATACTCGGTAGTGCGACATTTTAGCGTAGCTTTCCAGGTATTCTGGTGTTGCTATTCGTATGCTCAGGTACGGAATTTTAGAGAGACATGGATGTACAATATCTACACTTTCGGCCTATAGTCCATATTTTCCCACAAATAATTATCCTTCAGCTAGCTAACCTTCATCCCTTTTCCATGTCTTGATCGTTATGCATATACAACTGCCGTCAACGCCACCGTGCGCCGTCGAACTCACCTCCAGAAACGCTTTCCTCCTCTGCGCGAACTTATTTCACCGCGAAAAAAAAAAAAAAAAAGTTGAGAAACTTAAATCCGCCTTAAGGTCATAACGCGGACATGCTAACGTCTCCCGTTTGCTGCTCCGCTTTCTGATTTACATTCTCGTTCATGCACTGCGCTATTCGCTAAATCGCAACGTTCTAAATTTGTGACTTTACTATATCACGCGTTATTCTTAACATGTACAGCCTTTGTCAAAGGTTTACAGCCCAGAGGGTTTGCTTTTAAGCCATATATTATGACTTCTTCAATACTCGTGGAAGTCCTAGCCATTGCAGAGGGTAGGACGAAAATATTCTTGTCTAGCTAGTTTGGAAACCTGGAAATACACTACGAACCACACAGTATGGCTCAGAAGTAGACCGCTTGGGCTGTAAACTTTTGGCAAAGGGTGTACATAGCATACAGTTGTAAGTTGCCACATTATGTGGAAGACAATTCACGGCATAGAGGTAACACCTCGCTTCAACCAGGGTGTTCGAACTAAAACCCCTTGATACTTTGAAAGTTACGCCAACGATTGAACTTTGCCGCCGCCGCGCTACCTCCTCGCCTCCTCCTCGCCCCTTGCACGCCCCTTCGCTGAAGGCCGGCTCTCCACCCGATTTCCTGAGCGACGATTGGTCTCCCTGCCGTTGCCCCTGGAAACCGACGCGCGTCCGGCGTTTTCCTTGTGTTTTCTTTTTCCTTCGCGCCATTTTTCTCCTAGTCTCGGCGAGCGAATATTGCGCGCTGTGCTTTTATTGCAGCGTGCAAGCTCTATGCCGTGCTGTTGCGCGTACAACTGCAGCAAGCGGCCTGAAGATGGTTATGCGGTACTCATGATATCTCAAGGCAAGCGTGACGGCTTGCGCACGAGTCAATGGATTCACAAGATTAGTCGAAAGAAGTTTATTCGTAGAAAGAACAGAGTTGTTTGCGACGTAAGGTGGCCTTCTCACTGCCCGTAATAACGCGTCACCTGACGCTGCGTTTTTTATTCCTGCTTGCTCCTCGATATTTTTGCGGCGGCAACATGTTCATTGTATAAAAATAAGGTTGTCCTCTGCAGCATGCTGAATATTCTGCGAGGCTCCAAGGCTCCATCATTTAACACGCTTCGACTTCTGTACAGTCAGAAATAGGGCGCTATAATCTGCTTTTTGCTGTCAGAGATAACTGGAAAATTACAGTCTCTCGATTGCATTTGTCGTGATTATGCTAGGATCCCTGGCCTCCTTCACTAAAAATCAAAATTCGGGCTTGTAGAGGTGCTAGCCTTTCCAGGTCGTACGGCATTTTTTTTTTTTTTTTCAATTCTTGAATGTGTCTTGCCATGCTTCGACGCACGCGTGGGTTAAAAAGTATGCGTTCGTTTTATCAGGGATACGGCCAATGTGCAGGAGGTGTTCACATGATCACACACGCTTCACTTTGACCCCGACTACTAGGCGTTGGCAGGTTACCTTCGCTTTGAAAGCTGGAGCTCTAAAACCGCGATTCCGCGTATTCACTTATTGCGAGAAAAGTTTTCCCATCGATGTCAAATCAGCCGGAATCATTGCATCAATTTTCTGTATTTACGAAACTTAAACAATCAATAATGATTATAGTTATGATGTTAAAATAGGGGAACATTTTGCGAGCAACAACACTGTAACATATTACTCATTTCAATTGTATGCAAGATTTTTTTTCACCTAGCCTGAGTGATTAGCTCATCGCACTATGTTCTAGCTACATTTCACTGAAGGCCAGTTTGAGCCGCCAATATTACACGAACTCGAAAAAAAAAAAAAGGCCAACCGCAGTTCCATCAATTTTCTCTCATCGACCTGTCCTGAAGTAAAGGAGGCCTCCTCGACAGAGACATGAACCTCGCGCTGATAGTAGTCAGTTATTTCAGAGGCTTGCTCTTTACCCACCTCCATTTATGAGAAAACAAGAAAGTATAAGAATTAAAAGTCAATGTATCGTTGTCTCGTCCGATATTGTGAGATAATAGAGATATGACTGACAACGTAAGTCAATGAAAATTGAAGTATATCAATGGGTCATGGGACGGCACCAGATTAAATAGTGATGGTTATGAATAGTGATAGGTAATGATGGTGACTGTTACGGATAATAATAGTAAATTATAGTAATAGGCCCGGATAGTGAGGTGATAGTGTTCGTTGCGGATAGTGACAGTGGCATTAGTGATAGGATAGTGGCATTAGTAGATATAGTGATAGATAGGATAGCGATAGTTAATAAATTGGCAGTTATATGCTTTCTCATTTCCGCACGTTGAAGACCTATGTGCACCCTGTAATTTTTTATTTGATTGTTGCGTTCAATGAAATCAAGCTCTTTTACATAGCGCATGAGGCCACAGCATGCTTGCCCCAGAACTTCAGTGTGTCGGCAATAGGGCCCACCACTTCTCCCAGTGTACCCTGCTGTCTTTTAACCACACGCGAAGTCAGTGAGTGGCCACGTACTCATAAAATTATTTAATTCCTTCATCAGCATCATATCAAGACTGCCGTGGCTAACCTGTTCCTTGCCTCGAAGCAGCAAGGAACAGCTCAAAATTTGGTTTTATACGAAATTAACTAATTAACGCAGATTATCGCGGATCGCTAACTAGCACAGTGCCATTACACTTGGCCTAAGCTTTCCAACGGTCTACGGTTCGATGTTGCAGCTAAAATTTAGATTTTAATTGCAGTTTACTAAATATCAATTAATTTGGCCCAGTAATTGATCAAAATACATGTACAATTAACCAATAATCCAATCTCATGGTTGATCACGTGACATATACTATGCTTAGAGAGATAGCTTGACAGTAGCGAAATAGACTAAGTCCTGCTTTGACCTTCTCTGATCTTGAAGTTCAAAGCACCAGCCTGGATCGTTTTCCGAAGTTTTACCGCGGTGACAGATTTCACGCTCTAAAGAAAACAAACACAAAGTCAGAGGCAGCACTAGATTAGGTGCACAAAGTAAAACCTTATCATGTGACTTAAAAAGTGTCTGTAGCACAGAACTCGCATGAAAGCTTTGTTTATCAGTATTCCCCATTCAAACAGTTCTAAGAAGAAACCAATCAATTCATGAACTTTACTTTCGGCATTCTCAATGCTTTTCTCGCAATTTTTCAAAAATTTTGTGCACTCCTGGAGCGCAGACCTGGCCCAAAAGCTCGCGTTTCACTCACTGCTGCGGCCGGCCGGCGGGCGTCAAGGAGAAAAAGCGTGTCGTGCGCAGCGCTCGCCGCCGCCGCGTGAGGAGAATCGAGGAGGAACGCGCGGCGCGGAGGAGAGTGTCGCTACTTTCAAATTATCAAGGGACTTTAGTTCGAACGTTCTGTGTCACCTTCCTACATGGCAGCTAGACACTCGGGTAGCATTCTATACCAATCTGTAATATTGGAGAAATAAAAGAGAAATGCTGAACAGCCCTCAGTTGTTTTCACTGAATGGGCTAGTATTCCGTCTTGTTTAGAAGCTGGGTTACCTTTAGTTGGGAAACCTGGTTTAGTGCAACATATCTCTCCAGTTCTGTCTTTTCTAGCACCCTGGGCACTTCAATCGGAAAACATGAAACACGAACATAAGCTCAAATCATGATTGTAGCGGAGCGAAGCAAGCGCCAGTGCACCCTTCTTGCATCGTCAGATGGCATTCGTGGATGTATCGATGTTGCACAAAAGTGCTTCCACTCGTGGGCTCTCCTTGAAACTCTGATAGGAGGTCGTGCGCGCTCCTTCACGTGTGACACTACACGAGCACCTGGACAATGACTTTCGCGGCGATTTCAGCGTCGCTCTTCAACACGAGGTGACTAATGTACGATTCTAGATAGTTTCCGGACCGGTGCACCGTATCTCCGTGCGGCTTGCCAGATTTCGTTCCTCACTTCGAGTGTTGTGATGAGCGACAGACAATCAGACCTTCCTATTACGTAACCCTATGCCAACAAAAAATATCTAAATGAAATATATGGGAGCACGAGACCGGTCACTCAAAAATGAGGGACTGCGAGGTTATGCAGCAGTTTCGGATGAGGGATGATTGTCCAGAAATAGAGATTCATATTCTTGAAGAGTCAAATGTGCACCTGGCCCATTTAGTCAGTGTTCTTCGAGGCCCCCTACGCAGAACAACAAGACAAGGCTGGTCATATGCCCTCAAGAAAACATTCTCCTGATCTATTATAGCGCAATTTAAGAGTCGAACTTGTACAGAAATAAGGAAAGCGCAACAATGAGAAAGCATGCCATCTAGCCCGCCTTCAAGTTCTCTTAAATATACGAAACATTGCACTGGACCTTTGTTGAACAATGTTTTTGTCTCGGGTAGTAGTTTACAATGAATAGTGTTCGCTCTATTTGCAGATTTGAAGAGTCCCTCAGTGCGCAGGAGCGATAGTCTCCCTGGGATGCTGTAAAATTGCCTCGTAACGGGTAAAAAGCCTTCAACGAGGCAGGTATTGACAGTTTCTTCGGAATTTCAACAGCGAATTCAATAATTTTGTTTGATAGTATCTAGTAAAGTACGGCCACCGCGGCTGGGAATCGAACCCGCACAAACTGCTGCAACCTAACAAAGCTACTCATCTCCTCTCCATGCAGATACATTCGATATCAGCAAAAGCCAGCTACCCGAAATCGGGTTGCTGCATACACGGCAGCTGGACTGTCATTAACATATATGTGCCCTTATTTACATTCAGTCACCACCTATTTGATGATACGTCTGCCTTTGGAAGTTTCAGAACCTCCTTATTAATCTCGAAGCTTAAGTCATCTGCAGCTAGGCTGGAACCACCGCGACGCAAACCGGGAACACAAGGCTTAGGCGGCATCTTTATTTTTGAACAAGATGCTTTTCACGTACCCGACTTTTGCTATCCTGCATATATCTACATAATGTTCGACGGTGTGATACCGCAAAAAAAAAACGGCCTGGCCCAAGTCCAGCTTTCAGAGAATCCTTTTAAAATGAAAGGTAACTGTGGTACTTTTGGACACTGTTATGCATATATATGTTGATGGGTGTGGTTTGAGTTTCCGATGCGTGGCAGTAATTTGCTTTTAAACTATTTCCAGCTTTCAGACTGACTAGTTAAAGCACTCATATGAAATCATTGGGCTAGTTTTTGAGAATTGTGAAATAGCTGAGGGATATTGTAAGATATCTTTGTGAACCTATTTATGCTTCAGCAATACGTTTCAAAATTTCACTTCTGAAGTTCGTGCTGCGCTCACAACGGCTAATTAAGCCAGCCATGCAGAGTAAATTAACTAGTGAATTGCCTTTCTTGAAAATAAACTGCAAAAAAAAAAAAAAAAATGCGAGCCCACAGATGGAGGATATGAGGATGTGTTGATTGTTTATAATGCGGCTGTGAAATGTATGGTAAAAAATATTCATTAAAATATTTCACCGAGAACTTGTTCAAAATTTGTCGGCATATTCCATGCAAATTCAAGCAAAATCATATGGGCTAGCTTTTAAAACCTCGAACTCGCTCATGTGTTGCATCGTCCACGGCCGAAGTAGAAACGAGGGCATCAATGTTTTCATATAGAGCGGTACAGTACACGCAAATGCCTTAGCTGTACCTTCATCGCAGAGAACGAAACTGTGAGATTGAGTCATTTCGTTCACCTACTCATATGTCTCATGGTTTACCAGTAACATCAGCTCCTCTGAGCGCCAGCTGAGCTGATGACTGATCGGTGGGACACGAGTCCTAATATGCGACAGGTGGGACCACAGGGGGCTCGGTTACCTATTCGACCAGAGACGAAGAACACGCCCTGAAAGTTTCCGTTGGTTCTTCACACAAGTTCCGCGTGCAGGACAAGTCCTCTCTACACTCCGATCTCAGTAATTCAACTAATGCAGGGGGGCAGAGAATTCGTTTGAGTTACGCACAGTTGGTGTTAGGGGAGCCCGATCGAACTTCCCTCAACGCAGCTCATGGTGACGAGACGAAAGCGTGAGTACGAATAAACCGAAAATTCGCATAAACCGGTAGATCGTATTTACGAGATTTCGGTGCATGACGTTTCAGTCGGGTGTCAACTGCACAGTCTCTGAGGTTAGGCATGCAGCCGAGTGGACGGCTGCCTGCGCGGTAGCCTCCGAGTGAAGGGCGACGCCAGTGCCGGATGCAGATGACGGCGCTCCGTGAGCCGCAGCAGTGCCCGCGCGCATTGTTTGCCGCCGGCCAAGCGGCGACGGCCTTGGCCCTCCTCGCTGCAGCGACGCGCTTCGCCAGTGACGGCACGCTTTGACTCGTGCGTAGCCAGGGTTTACCCTCTGAGACCAGCGCGTCTTGGCAGCGATCAACTCTCGACGACTGGTCGACGTGGTTAAGCTTCATCCTAACAAAGTCTCCGGGCTCGTCGATATCTTTTACCATGCACTGAGCGGCGGTAAGAATCTGTAAGTTGGTAGCACCGAGTTGCTCTTGTGACTTTTGAATTCTGCGCCATAAAATTCTGATCCATTCGTTTCGATTTGGAGCGGTAGGTGTGAGGTTTATGTCTGCCTACCCCACTAACCCTGCGCAAAGCACCGACCGGCGAATTTTCAAATCTCACTCCCTTCCTTTTTTTCCTCTTCCTAACACCGACGAATGCATTTCCATCTCCTCGATGTTTAACTCAGCAGACGAACACGTACTCTCTGTTCCGGGAAGCAATCAGTATGCCGCTTTCGTTCTATAATTAATTCATGCAACTTTGATTTAGTCCCCTTGCCCCATAACTTAGTCGAAGGGCGGCACACAGATATTTGTCTTCGACAGCTCTCAGCGAACGTGAGGAACTAAACCGCTTCGAATGACCTTCATCAGCGGGCAGGTGATCACTCCTTGACCTTCCAGCTCGAATGCGCAAGTGTGTCATCGAGGCTGTTGGTGCGACAAGGATGGCGTACTTGTGCGGCGATGTGAGGTTTCACGAGCCGTGTGGGACGGGAGCCCCGACAGAAGACTAAGAAAGCATTTGGGTGGCGTCGAAATCCGCTGCGTATAGAGGTGGGTATACATGTCTTCAAGAAGTGCAGTCCGGCACTGCTTGTGTGTGGCCTTGCAGGAAAGGAATTAGCGCATACGGACGCGGTCGCGACACTTCAGAAAGAGCGAGAGTGAGGATAGCGTTAAACAAACCTTGACAGGTCCGACTTATGGTATACTAACAATGTGACGGACCCTCTGATCATTGGTATTCTTATAAAGGAGTTAAGCTAAGATATCGCTTGGCAACGGCGTCATTCCACGACACACCCGCCTGTTGCAGTTCAATTCACTTTGTACACAGTTTTGTGCGCTGTGTACTGGCACCTGTTTCTTAGAGTGTGCTGGTCTATTCAGCTCAACAAGTTTACACTTTTACATCTTTCTGAAAGAGCGCTGGGATATGTCAGTTTGTTACTGACGATAGCAAAAAATATTTCACAAAACCGTGGGAACACGTCATCCGCTATTTTCTCGCAGATTTTGCGCAGTGCTAATGTAGACTCTTCTTCGAATTTCTAGCGTCGTGTGCATCTTCGAAAAAAGAAATGGTTCTACAAACATTCAAGGTGTTAATCTCACAAGTGCTGGTATTCTCAGCATACATATTCCGCCTATATTTCGAATCTGTAAGAAATTTTGCTTCCGTACGTAAAAAAGTCAACCATTTGTGCGTTCCATTGGAAAACTAACGAACTGACTTTCTTGAAGCCTGGGTATACTATCTAAAAGACAAAAAAAAATATATATATATAATAAATAAATAAATAAATAAACCTGAAGAAGTGAAGTCAAGGAGTGTCGCATACTGTATATACATATACTTTATCCATGTGCACAGACGCTTCTTAGTACTCTCTTCATGTTTTCTTCTTCTTCGTATTACAAATGACAGCCAGTTGGTAGTGAGCGCATCATCGGTGTTAACGTCTTGCTGTCATCTCGCGTGCGCGCGCGCGTGTGTGTGTGTGCGTGCGTGCGTGCGTGTGTGTGTGTGTGTGTGTGTGTGTGTGTGTGTGTGTGTGTGCGCGCGCGCGCGCGCGTGTGTGTGTGTGTGTGTGTGTGTGTGTGTGTGTGTGTGTGTGTGTGTGTGTGTGTGTGTGTGTGTGTGTGTGTGTGTGTGTGTGTGTGCGTGCGCGCGTGCGTGTTTGTGTGACTAATTATGCAGCGCCAGATGTTTTCACAGTCATATCTAAACAACTAGCCCACACGCAAAGCACGCAAGTACTACTGAGCTTCTTAGTACCTACCGATATCTCGTCCTCTTATTCCACAGTCAAGTACCGTCAAGTTTTTTTCTTTTCTGTTCTCTCTCTCCCTGCTTATAGAACATACTGCAATCTACCGGGTTAGATTGCGTCAGTGCAATTTAGGGACCTTGAGGGTACCCCATCTAACTGTGCTGTTCTTAGTAAAATAGTCCTCTTACTTTTTCTGGCTATGCTGATGCTTCTCAGGCAGCAAAAGGCGCTTTTATCGTCAATGAGACTGTGTTTGAAAATTTTCCCGCCAGTTTATCCAAACTTTTGACGCCCTTGCAGAAAAGGACGGATTAACATCGCTTTGGTGTGAATGGCAGTGAAGCATGTCTTCTGAGCACTGCGTCTGAAACGTGTCCAGAAATATTGCGCATTTTTCAACAGTTTTTGAACCTATCGTTTCCACGTATTGTATAACTTCACAATAATAGTCAACATATCCTCAGATTACTCTTAGCGGTCTTCTAGCTTTCTGCTGGTATTAACTCTCATAAACGCGCCTCCACTGGTTTCCTATGCAAATCTGACTTTTTTTTCGAGCGCAGGACAAACTACAGAAGCAAAATTTTGCTGCACATCGGCAGCTTAGACCCCTTATATCATATGGTCATGGAAAGTCTCATATTTTTCCACACTTGTCTCGCAGGAAATATCGTGGCCTGCGTAAAAAAACCTTGTATCATGGCAATTTGTGGTACTACTGATTGATGATTGATTTGGTGTGTGATAGAAATGAGTTAATGACATCACGAGTAAAATTTTAAATCACGTTCTTCCAGGACGGTGAAGTGGAGCGACGATGACTGACGAAATATGGACAGCGACACTTGGAAACAGCAAAGAGATTAACTGAAGTTTATACACAAAATTTTACAATATATACAGCAAGGTTGGGTAGCATACGAATATGACTACCGTTGTCAGATGAGAAGGGGGACTTGACACACTAAAGTGCCGTGCCTCAGAGTCTCACATAGCTCATCAGACCATCATATCCGTTCAACACCTCCGGCAGTCCCCTCCGAGCAGGTGGACGAACTGGTGATAATTCCACGTCCGATTTCCACGCATCCTTCCCGTCCTTCATGGCGATGTGATGACTCGAGTTATTTAAAGCGGTCCTGGGTCCACACTTGGCATGATGAGATGGATGCACAGACTCAGGATATAATTTTAAACAGATTTAATTAAAAGAATTGGCTCAGTCTCGCTTACGGCTCGCCGTCACTGGGTTGCGTCGCTGCTTTGGAGTGCTGCTGCACGGGCTCCGAAGAATGGCTGGATATGTTTGTCAATGCCAGGTTATGGAATGCCGAGGGCTGCCGCTTCTTCCTTGTTTCCTGCTGGCGGGGGGGGGGGGGGGGGGGGGGGGGAGTTGTCAGGCTGGAGACAGGATGTCAGGGGCCGAACTTCGAACGGCGACTAGACCCCAAGCCGTGTTTACATGAAGGCGACAATAGCGCATCGTATCGCATCGCATTTAGTAGCGCCTCACGGTAATGCGATGCGAAGCGTATCATCTCTAGCGTAGTGGTGGCGGAACGCGGTGTCGCCTATTGAGATTGAGAGGGGTAAGTCGACTTACCAAACCTAGCCCTGCTTGGCGCATTAATACGATGCGCTTTCCTAGCGCATTACCCCTGTTTACATGAATGCGATGCGCTAGGAACCGGTTCCGATGCGATGCGATGCGCTAGCTGTCGCATTCGTGTAAACACGGCTCCACTCGCAAGTCGTGGCGCAGCCCCAGTCTTCTCCCCTGCTCGTGTTCTGTCCGACCACCTCGTCCGCTGCCTGCGATCCTGTCTCCGCTCTTCCGTTAGCCTCCTCTTTTTAAGCCCTTTCGGTCCTTTCGCAGGTGGGGAGCAGTCGGTGGCTGTCGATAAGTCACTGGCCGGCGTCTCGCGCACGTACACCAAATATGGCCATGCCCAGAGTTTGGCCACTCGACGAAGGTGTGGCGCGGTCAACAGTGTCCATGAGTCACTGACCGGCGTCCGCACCTCGTGCACGGGCACGAGCCGTCACAGCACCATCCTCTGCAATATGTGACATTTGTCGTGGCCCGTCGGTTCTCCCAAAATGTGCACCGTCAGTGACCTTCGCCTTCGCGAGCGCGGTATTAGCGGCTTTTACATGGACCCGACAGGAGCGGGTTGAGTGAATACACCTTTGAGTTGAGTTATCGGGTCGAAAACCGGTTACCGCGTTCATGTAAACTCTGTCGGGTCGGGTCACTGAAGACGACGGGTCGAGTCCAGTGAACTCCCGCGCAGGGGGTGGGTTGACTGGACTCGAACCTGCCGCAGGAAGCACGTAAACATGAGTCGGGGCACAGTGAGAGAGGAGAACAGTACGGAAAACGCTAGAGATGCGCGGGGGAAAACCGGAATGGTGAATCGGGTGCCGTCTGCTAATATTCGCCTCAACGCGAGGTGCCACCGTGATCGCCGCTCGTCCAGAGCTGGTTTTGAGCTCGTCGGGTCGGGTTCATGTAAACCCGGTAGGGTCGAGTCCACTAACTCAACTCCCCAACTCGACCCTCCGCTGTCGGGTTCATGTAAACAGGGCTATTGTTGCTGCAATCGCACGCAACGGACCCCTCCAAAGCAGGTTACCGGCGTAGGCCACGCTTGACCTTGAACAGCCGAGGAGGAGGAGGAGGAGGAGGAGGAGGAGGAGGAGGAGGAGGAGGAGGAGGAGGAGGAGGAGGAGGAGGAGAAGACTGGTAACTTACGCTCTCGAGTCATACTCTTAAAGAATGAGCTTAAGAGTCCCGAATAATGTGGCACCTTACACGAATAGGACGTGGTAGAGGATAATGTAGCAGACAGAAGAAGCTTCTGCCGTTGCTATCGCAGTTCAACATTCTATAGAATTAACCAGAGTTAAACCACAACTAATTTTTTTTTGTCATACACGGGCTTCGTGGTTGCAACCTCGACTCACCAGTCGTTAGAGCCTGTTACGTTCGTCACTCCAAAGGCTTTCATCGGATGCCGTCCCGTTGCACTACGCGAATACCTCAGTGCCGACAGTCACCTTTGTACTACACACACGCAAGGAACCACTGCTACCGAAAGCTGACGCTTACAGTGTCCCATTACGTTATCGCGTGCTTACACCGACCTTTACAATTGTAATGAATTGCATAATTTATGTGCTAAAGAAGTTAAATTGAAAACAGGGTGTTCAAAGATGTCTAAATGCTCAAATGTCTAAGTCAATGCGATAATGTTGATTAAAAAGTCTACAATTGATCAAGTAATTATTTGAAATAATTGAAGAAATGAAAAGTGAGAAAAAAGGCGTTAAAATGCTCAAA
>NC_139345.1:18351073-18423573 GCF_055883805.1 Amblyomma maculatum | reverse complement strand
AGCTCTCAGTTGGCTCTGAGTTAAAAGGTGTTTCAGAATCCTGGGCCTGTGCTTTATTCTTAAACTTAATTACCACCGAGTATTACAAGGTCTGGTCGGAAGTAAAGTAAAGGTAGCATATAATATTGATTTGTTTTTTTGGAACCCTTGCATAAAGTGTAACTTGGGTTGATTGTATCTATAGAAAATCGCAGCTTATAAAAGCGCATCAACACGGACAAACAGCGAAAAGGGACACAACGGGCGCACCCCCTGTCCGTATTGCTGTAAGCTATACGTATTCCTTCCAACTTGCCCAGATTTGTGCATAGAAAATCGTGTGAGCTGCTCAAGTCCAAGAACTCCAGCAGGCTCCTGCTTTTAGTATTGTTCGTCAGCCACTTGAAGAAATCTTCTTCCCTTGTCGCCGTTAATCCCATATCCTGTAAAATATGTGTCCTTGACGCCCTTGTCCACGCACAGTCCACAGCAGGTGGTGAACATCCACCACTGCAGCAGGTGTAGAACACTTTGTGCTGGTACGTGGCGGGTCCTGTGTGTCCTCGAGAGCTTCATCGGCACGTGGACGACGGATACCTCCTCCAGTGTAGTTAGGCAAGTTGGGAGGGACAGGAAAAGTGCACGGGAGGAGGATATAGCTGTGCGGGAAATAAATGGGAGCCTGATTAGTATGTGGAATCTGTTCTCTGCTCAGAGTTCTCAGTATCCCCTTGTGTCCAGTGTATCTGGACGCGTATCTGCGTTTTTTGATCGAGTACATGGATATCCTGCAGGTTAAGCATAACGTTTTTGTCACTTTTTTTAATTGTTTCACATCCGTTAAAGGCCGATTCACACGAGGGACCGACTGTCCGCGGGCCGAGTATACGTGTTGACACGTAACTGCTATGTGAGGCATGCTGTCGGCCCGCGGGCCGGTCAAGCGAGATATGTGAAATGGCTTTTCTTTAGCGTTAGAGGCGAGCCGTGAAGCTGTTCGCTCTAGATACGGCAACCAGCCCATTCTTCCCAGAAATTGACTCCCTCACCTCAGGCGCACAGCTTGCGACTGCAGTCAGGGGGCAATAAAGGAGACGGGTTATTGCACTGGTGTCCTGTAGTTAGTTGATTGTTCGGAATAGGGGTACGGAGTGGAGAAGTTGGACAAAAGGGGTCGGTAAGCTTGAGGTGCGAGCTGACAAAATCTCCTTTCCTTCCCTTTTCCTGCTTCCCGCCAGTTCAGCAACTTTGGTTTGTCCAGTGCGTCGTCTGTTTATATATATATACTATATATATATATATACTATATATATATATATACTATATATATATATATATATATATATATATATATATATATATATATATATATATATATATATATATATATATATATATATATACATACAGTATATATTACAGTATATTTACTGTATATATACAGTAAAATACCACTTGAGCGAAGTTCATTTAAACGAAGTATTCAGTTGTACGAACTTTTTTAAATTCCCCCGCTGACGCTCAATTGAACGCTAGGCAAACGCCCTTCATTTTAACGAAATTCAATTGTTGCTCATTTCAGTTCTACGAACATTTTTTATAGCGCCATCTTGTGTCTCCTACCTCATACTGAGCATTTCAACCAGAAAAACATGCACTTTTTGCTGACTATTTGGAAGTTGAGAAACACATTAAGCTCAACTCGCTGTTTAAACAAGCTTGTAGCCAGTGGAATAGCTAGCTAGCTTTACATGCTCCACAGTCATAGTCACAGACATCCACAGTCATGGTCACCCATACTTCAGCCCTGCAAAGCCTCTTAGCTCCAAGAAAGGCGTACGTATGCATGCTGGTTAATCGTGGTCTGCTGAAGGAATGATCTGCTTGGAGGAAATGAATGCCCCTGTTGCCCAGCAGACCGCTGTGCCGGACGAGGTTTACGCGGCAGCTTGCACACAGTGACAGAGGTGAAGACAACTTCAGTCCTAAGTTCAAAAGTGCTGAAAAAGGTTACTGCATTACGAGTATAATATTTATTTCAAAACGGCAGGACGACAGAAATACAGGGCGAACACGAGCGCTGTTCGTCCTGTATTTCTTTCGTCCTGTAGTTTTACGCTAAATATCATACTCATGATGTCAGACTTGAACAAGTACAACATTTCACTCTTTTAAAGGTTACTGCATTATTCGCTTGCAAATGAATGTAGGGACAAATTGAAATTGGGTCGAGATATGATGCAAACACCGGATGTTTCTTGGAGCTAATGGGAATAAGCTTCCGCGCACTTATTTCAGTTCAGCGAACTTTCACTTCAACAAACATTTTCTCAAGGTCCCTTGAAGTTCGTTCAAGTGAAGGTTCACAGTATATTGTACGCCGAGCCCACTCGAGGGCCACGAGTCGCAGACCAGTTTGCAGTGACGTGTGAACATGTGATGCGCGGCCCGCAAGACCGACGATCCCTCGCGTTAAGGACGATCTTTTTAGAGCACAGCGTCGCGGGCTGCGTAGAGCTTCATGACAAGCAGGTTCATGTGGTCTTAAACGTATTCATGATGATCCACTCTTAGGCGGTGCCTGAGTGTGATCATGTTACAGACAGCGTTGCGACCACTGGGTTACTTGACAGTGCAAACATCATTCCTGTGAAAGAAGCGTCAACTTTATCACCCCTTTCGGAACGAATAACAGTAAAGACTTATGACTTGTGCAATAAGTTGAAAATTCTTCATTGGCATAATGCTTTCAGTATAATGCTTTCGCTGAGAAACTACTCAGAACAAAGGAAAACATTTTTTTTTTTTCGTCCATTCTGATTTTATAAAGTATGATCCATTGAATGCGGCATGTTTTCTTTTATAGCGGTACAGTTAAGCTCTGGAGTTCAGAATCTGTCCCATTTCCCGCTCACTATGTGCACCGCCAGATCATGTACGCAGTTCTTTCGAGTACCACACCACCTTGGGCATGTAAAAGGACAGGGAGTTTCTCATTACACCGGCAGATTCCTTACAGAAGGAGTCCAACACGCAAGCATTCCGTGGAAAGATTTTGCGAGCGCTTCTGCGAGCATTCAGCTGGGCCAGATACAGAACAGCTAGATCCGCACTAGACAGAATGCGTGGTCATTCCTGCTCATTTGTGTGACAAGGTCACCCAGTCACAGTTAGCAATAACGTGTTTGATACCTAAAGACAAAGCTGTTGTATGAGACAACTCAGTTTCACAGCCATCAAAATTCTGTCAATTACGCTTGACGTGCTCGTCTTTCTTTCTGGTCGTCCGTAGCCGAGGAGCTAAACCAGCCGTGTCGGTCAGCAGCAATAGTGCGAACCACCTCAGAAGACTCTGTAGATTCGCACTGCTGCAGCGAATATGCAATTAGCCATTCCAGTGTTGTCATGTATTTGGATCTGTCCCGCTTGTTTCAAGTGAGGCGTGCTGGCCTTCCTAGCGCCCACGGTCTGTCTCGCCGCGACATTCCACTGCGCGTCAGAAGTCAGCCCAGTCGGCGCGACACCTACTCGCGGGTGCAGCGACCGGCCCTGCAAAGGCCTTGGCCGCGGTCGCCCCAGTCATTCCCGATTCTGGATGGCGGCCGGCCGACCGCGCCGATGCCCTCTTCGGAGCCCTTCGTTCGCGGCGTATATTTAGCGCGCGCCGCGTTCAGAAGCCCAGCGTCCTCCTCGCCTGAAGCAACCAGACGTGCCGCGGCAGCGCTCCGACCACAGCCACTGCCTTGTCAGGTAACCGACTCGGAGTCAAGTGCTCCCACGGCGCAAGCTCCTTTTCGGCCGTCGAGGCAAGAACCCCGCAGGACAGCTCCGCTCGGACGCGGCTGCTGCTTCTCCAGGGCGTAACATTACCGGCCTGCATTTGTGCGTGCCGCAGGGAACGGTCAGAGCCAAAATTTGCCCTTGGCCAGTTGTCTATTTTACCGCAGGCGTTCTCTTTCTCGACGCCTGGATATTGCTCCCACGACGTAAGTTGTTTACCGTGTGCGACCTCATGCTTCGAGAGGAGCAACGCGTAGGGGGCACAAGTTGAAGCATGATTGCCATTGAAAGGAATTACACGATCCATCCAAGCTGTCAGGGAAGCTTCACTGTGCCGCTGTTTCGAGTCAGCGAACAGGACTGAACGAGGAACCGGGCGGTGGCCCCTCCCAACCGCACATGCGGGGCATACAGGAAACGGGTCCCGGCAGAAGCACGTCCGGTCGCGCCTCCGCTGAGTCGAGAACCACCGCCAAGATAGCAGGCAAGTTTCCGCCACGCGCGTCGCCAAAGTGCCCAGCCTCTTCTTGGGTGCATCTTCGGCGGACGACCCGAAACATGCGAGACCGCCGTAGAGGCTGGCTTGAAGTGTCCTACATCGGTCACAGACCGTCATTTTCAGTTCCGTCAGCGCACGAACGACAGACATGCTTGCTTTCGCAGAATGGTAAACCTAAATCGCAAGACGATGTCCCGATCAGATGGAATTGCCCCCGAGGGTGTATGATTGAATAACGTCGTTGTATGACCCATATTTATGGTATTGAAAGCGCAGCGCTGTTCCAGGGGTTCTAAAAGCTCTTTCGAGAGGTTCGCGGCGGTCGCTTCTCGGCAGCGTAGACGGCGTACGAAGCTTGCAATGCGCGTGCTCTATGTACTTCTAAAATAATGCCAAGTGCATAAAAGCAAAACGCTGCGAGCCTATCTCGATCGGACTGCATGGAAATGACACAAACAAAGGTTTCCTCTCATTAAAGGTTCCTTACATGCCCATCGACGCCACTCTGATTTTTCTCACTGCAAACACTGGTAGAGTGCTTACCCTCAAGTCAAGGGCAGCCACATTCAAACACAGCGCGGCAGGAGACACCCAAGAAAAAGGGGCTACACACTACATAACATTAAAGGCTGGTGAGGATTAAAACGTTTTAGAGCCGCAACAATTTAAGAATATAACCAGAATGTACTGCTTTTTCAGGCAAGATAAAAATTCCAAGGACGATTACGATACTCCCTGTTGCGAAGTTTGAGCGCAGCTATATAATACGCTCTTTATTTTTCTCCCGAGCCAAATAGATTTTCTCTTCTTTTTGGCTCGTGACTTGCTCGGTTACGCCGGCAACGGCGACGCGGCTCAGCCGCCTAAGGGCCCATAAGACCTGCGCTACAAAAACAGTACTTCCTGAATAAAGGTTTCAGTTAATATCGCTGTTTTCTCTATCACATCTCGTGGGAATGCCAGGACAAACCTGACCCAACGTTAATAGCGCCATGCCCGACACACGAGCAGTGGGAGGCGGCCCTGACCAGCGACAACCTGGACCAGCAAGCCTGGATTATCCAGCTAGTCCGCAAGTCAGCTGCTGCCAGCGGAGCCCTGGACTAGGGGCACCGACCACCCAGCTCCTGCGAATTTTTACTGATTATTATGCTCATTAAAAGTTTTCTCTCTCTCTCTCTCTCTAGCTTCTTTATATGTCGTCTGTCGCGCTGTGCTTCAACATAGATAATGCAAACCAACTCGCAAAACTTTCTGTCCTCCAGAGGTAGAAAGTTTGATTCCCACTCGGATGGCAGACGTGAATGTTCGTCTGCTTAATTATCTCATCATCACAGATGCCAGTTCCTGTTCCAGCTGAGCGATCGAAATGCTACTCACCTCGCAAAGCCGGCGCTAGTTACTTATTTATTACTCGTCTTGCCAAAGAGACTTAAATCAACGTACGAGGCATTTTTCAGCAATATTGCTCTGGTGGGATTCAAATGAGAGGGCACAAAGGGCAAACCTCGGGATGCTAGTGCAACAATGATAATGAGGAATTTCTGATTTTCGTACTTATGTCCAGAATATAAAAGACTGAACAACAGTGAAATATAAACAATGCTTGACCAGTAGTGTTATTGAATATTTTTTATTATCTTTTTTCGGTAACCTGGAGGCAAAGAACAGGGCATTACAAAGGGGAGGAGTGGAAGTGGGGAGGAATTTGTGAATACTAAAATGACAGCCGAAGAGAAAGTGCAATGAAGATAAGATAATGTAATTGCAAATTTGTAACCTTGTGTGAACAATGAGGTGCGGAGTAGATTTTCTGAGCGCCAAGCAAGAAAGTAGTCTTCGCTATCATCATTATACTCGGACCTCTTGGAGCCAGATTGAAGAAGCCTCGTGGCATTTGTGAGGCCACGACAATGACCTATCTGTAACTTCATTCTACTCCCTGCAGCAGGTTGAAAAGCACGTTGTTTAAGCTCGCAGTGTGCAACATACACGCGAACAACGAAGCCTTCAGCCACCCTCGCTATTATAAAGCATATCCATGCACATAAGTCTTGCAAGTTTTTAACACATTCTTCCAAGACCCGCTCCGAAGTTGAGTACATAATCGCACAAAATGACGCTGCATTTGTCGCCGTCTTCGAAGATGTAATGCCACACGTACTTTACTGAGTTAGAATGCAGTCTGTCATGCGAAATGTGGACAAGCGTTGCGTTGCGGGGAAACGGTGGAGGGGAATTTTTACGGGGTGCGACAGCAAAGAAGTAGCGTCCAGTGGAAAACATGCGTTGAAGAGTGAGTAAGCCAGCCTTGTCCGTCGCCGTGATCAACATGAGGGATGTGGTTGGCCTTCATGGGGCAAGATGTGACCGTTAAGGCTTCTGAAAAATTGAAGAGAAAAGAAAGTTCATTTGGTCATCTTTTGCACTGAAAGCTCACTTAAAGAACAATATGCATCAGCAAGAAGGGGGAGACCCCCCCCCCCCCCCCCACACACACACACACAATAAAGCAGTTATGATTCTCGGCAGAGCGGTTGAGCGAGGATGTCACTCATCGACCGGTGCGGCATGTTTTGGTCACCGATGACCATCCCAATGCACACAGGCGGTTCTGGTTCAAGCTAGTACTCGCTAACACCTAGGCTTTACTAATGCCACTTGCAGGCAGCCATCTATTAACTCGAAGCTATTCCCTTCGGTCTGTATCTTTACTCCTCTTCTCCCTTTCACCTCCACCGCTTCCAGCCTCATCCTCGTCGAAGCTTCAACCGTAATCAAGACTGGATCCATCAAGGTGAGCATAAACAGCCGCGCAGTAAAAGCTAACGATTCGCGTGCACATGGCTTTGTGCAGTTTAGGCGGCCTGAATTCTTCATATTTGCGTCGACGCGTTTTTGCAGCATTGACCTTTTGTTTTCGGCACTGCTCGTTTTATACATCGAAGGACCTGAAATCAATGACCAGTAGCTGCAGTTCACCAATTTGTACAGTCATCGCTGTCTTTGTTCACGTTTGTAATGGCCTCTAGGTGCGCAAAAATGGACGGGCATGTAAGGCCTGTCGCAGTAATCGGTTGTAGTTAGTATTCGGAAGTCAGTATCCCTGCCACGAGTCCTACTGCACGTCGCTACCTTGCCCTCTCCTGCTTTCCTCCTCGCTACAACGGTTAAACTACCGACATCCCCCATCGACCAGGAATGGGCGCCACGCCACCACTCTGAGCACTGAAGCGCTCGGAGCACACCTCACTAATTATCACGTGCGCCTTCGTTCGCTCTCCCTCATTGTAATTCAGTGTGCCTGAGAGAGGATGCATTAGATGCCCATGTCGCGAGTGAATAGCCAGGCTGACGTTGTTGGAAAATGTTTTGCGGCCTCGTATTATGAATGGTCCCGAACAGTTTAAAACACCCCCTGCGAAATCATGACATGTGACCGCTCCGAACAATGAATCTGCTTAAGATTTTGCTTTCGTCTAAAATAGAAAAAAAAAAAAAAGACCAAAGGAGTGCATGAAATGCTCAGCCGCCCTTTAGAAAAGAAGCACCGAGCCAAGTTCTATCCCGACTAAAAGATCGAGGGCACAAAATTGTTGAATATCATTTTCATTATAGGGTGCACGCTCCAGCGAGTCGCACCAAGCGCGTTATCGAAAATGTTCAATAAGGAACTAGTGAAATGTGGATTTAATAGTTGGTTCGAACGTCTAGCGCTGGCAGTAATTCGGGCACAGCAGGATCGAATTACCAGCCGCAGGGCACAGCTTCAGCGCGAGAGAGATGGGCGCCGGAGACCAGCGATGGTGATGGCGATGCCGCAGCGTTGTTTGTTCTTTGTCTTCTTTACACTAGGATAGACAGTGAGCGACTGGCGATAACTCAAACGTAACAGGTGTGAGTTGGAGCTCATGCCAGCAGATTTTAAACGTGTATTTGAAGATGTGAGGTACTGCTGCGAAGTCCCCCGACTGCTCACACAAGGCACACGTTTCAATTCGCTCCAAGATCTGAAAAATCGCAATGAAAGTGACTTAGGCTTTCTTTCTGAAATTCACAGGCGGGAGGGGGGGGGGGGGGGGGAGGGAGAGGTAGGCTACGGTTAGGACACTGAGGACGAACAAAACAAGCTTCCAATTAAATAAAACCGCTTAATTAAACATGCAAGACCAAAAATGCAAAGCAAGTGAGATCAAATGTGCTTTTCCTTATGGGGGAAAAAAAGGGGGGGGGGGTTGTAATTGTGCACCAAAAATTCATACCTCCTGTATTAAGACTGTCACTCATGCTATGTTTATACGAACGTGACAGAAGTCCAGTGAAGTCTCCTTTTTGAAGGAAAGTAAAAACATCGAGGAAGAGGATAAATTCTTCTTTTTCAAAGCGCCTCTCTTTCGAATAATCAACTCGATCCGCATGATGTCGCCGAGCATTAGAGATTTCTGAGGCGGATAACAGGGAGCATGAATTAAAGCAGCTGAAATCGGCCACTGGTGTCTTCATCAGGACAATGCCTCAGACCAGGTACAGCTTTGTCTGTGATCCGATATTTGGTTTTCCTGGGAGACTACATTGTTCCCTACCTTCATATTCACCGGACGGCGGTTTCTGTTTATTACGCGATAGAGTCTCTTGTCGCAGAAAAGCCGGCGGCGTAGTTGGCCCTGAGTGAATGATCCTGATTGGTCAACTGGACCGTGGAGTCACAGGTACATGATCTCGCGCAAAAATTGTAACACTCCTCAATACTCAGGTTAAATATGACGTCATGCATGAATCGAAAGGGATTAAAACACGACATGTAATGCGAGTGTGAGGCAGCAGCATGTCTCAAGTGATCTATAAAAACATTGATCTCGTTTTAAGGAAAACGGGATTTGAACCCATGGCCCTTTATTTGCTGCTCTGACATGCGCTACCAAGCCACACAAGGCATGCTTGCAATGGTCGGAACAAGCGGGATTTATAATAACTATTTCACTGGTCTTGAGCGTGAAGTGACATTTCACGACTGCATTCAATACATCATGAAAACTATAGCCGAGCCAGTTGGTACGATGTTTTTTAGCAAAACAGCGCGCAGGTAAAGGGACAGCGATTAAAACACGACACGTTAAGCGAGTGTAAGTAAGCAACCTGTCTCAAGCGATTTAATTTAGCTCTATAAAGGCAATTATTTTGTTTTCAGGGAAATTTGAACAATTTAGGCGAAATTCGGCTCTGTCTGTGTCTGACCGTGTCCCGTTACTCTGCGCACTGGTTTCCTAAGAAGAATTCTAATGAGCGTATGTTAAATCATAGGTAACAGTTTACTAAGCGAGTAGCAATGTGCATGCTGCCTTTTCTTTCTACTCGGCCATCTCTGGTGGAACAGTGGCAGGCGGCGGGCATCGGAATCCCCACGATCTGCAGGGGCACGCCGCTGTCGAAGCAGACGATGCGTGAGCAGTTTGCGCCGCTTTGCGCTGACTCAGCAGGAGCCAGTCGACATGCCCATGCAGGTTGAAGCGAAAGCTTCACTATACTCTATAGGTGAATTAGTCGTCGCGCAAACCTCAGTTTGGCCTTTAAGTGAATTTAGGCTTCCCATATACACACAAAAAGACATGCTCCAAGACTAACAGGGCTTCACACATGTCTGCTGGGCCTCCACCGATTTGTACCAATCGACGTACAGCCTAATATGAGTATGCCCAATTCAGTGATGACCACACCCACATTTTGCCCACTGGGCCCCCAAAATTTCAATTCGTCTTTACTATGTGTACCCACGGGACGAATTGTTAGCTTTCGTTGAATACCAGAGTTAGCCAAGTTAAGCCATTGTTTCTTTTCATATACTTCCTTCAGTATACAACATGGAGGAAGGAAATAACTTAGGAGAGGCCCTGACGTCATTTTTTTGAAGCCGGCGCGGCCGCGCGGCGACCGGACGCTGCAACGTCTCTCCTCCTCCTTTACCCTCCGCAATCTTTTTCCGCAACGCTTACGTACCTAGGGCCCTTAGCAACGCTGTTGCTAGTGGCCCGAGTTTTCATAGCAACAGCGTCGCCGTTGCTAATGGCCCGACTTGGCTAACCCTAAATTTTGACGTCACTTCCGCCACACTTTCTCCAATGCATTGGGAATGGCAAGGGCCTCTCCTAAGTTGTTTCCTTCCTCCGTGGTATGCAACGACAACTGTGAGAACAGTGCACAGGCCGCTATTGTGTAATACCTTAAGCCGTAGGCCATTGTTCTCCAGCCCGGTACATGCAGCAGGCCTCAATTTCTGTCGAGTTTGCACCACTTAGGATTTTTTCTGAATGTGTGCAGAGTGAAGCGCAAAAACAACTAAGGGTGAAGAGTAGACACATATTGTTTCTCTATTTTACGCGTCCTTCGCGTTTTTTAACGCGACAGCATTAAAGTCACTGTTCTTCAGGAAATCCGGCGTCGGTGCCGGTTTTGGCATGTGAGCGAAAAATTCCGAGCATTTCTGCGGCCCATTGTAATCGGCGGGTGGCATGACTGTGTACTGACTGGTTTGCAGGTTCTGGGCCGTCACAATACCACATGAAATGGCCGGGTTGATAAGTGCTGCCAACTTGGCTAGCTACTTTGCGACGAGAGGTCGGAGTCGAGTCCTGACCATGGGTCAGGTACGCTACTTCTAGGCACTGAAATCGGGTTAAGCGCAGACAGACGACCGAGACTGGGTCTATGTCCTGTCGTAAGGCACGTTCGTGAGGATTGGTTAAAGCGAGGCATCATATGGACGCATACTAATCAGCATGTGTGAAATAACAGATACACAAATTAAGAGTTTCATTATTTAGCGAATGTTCTCGCAGAAAGCTTTGTGGCTTTATGGTGAAGGCTGGGCAGGAAAAAGAAGGAGGCAGATGTTTGTCCCCGTCCAGTAGAGAATGGGCTGCATCAGTTCTACAGATCGCGCACTGTCTCTCCAACTCCCCCTACTCCTGCTCCGAACTATTCCTGCTCCTAACTAAAGTCCGTCCATGACGTTTTCTGTAGACTGGCCAGCAATAGAGGGGCTTTACGGCGGACACTACCCTCCACAGCAGAGCGGGAAAGGCCCGCCTTATCCCATTTTCTGCTTAGCCTGAGCCAGAGGAATAAGGCAGCCATCTCCCCGATTTTTGCGCTACACAGACTTGCCCAAGCATCCACCCTCGTCACAAAAAATGCGCACATTACGCGATTAAGTACGGCAAAGCTGCCCCTGGGCATGTCCATTCCGCTGGTACTCACCATGTAGCGTCCACAGTCTCTCCAAGAGTGATGGATGATTTGGCAGCCGAAAATACAGGTGATTACCACAGCGACGGAGAAGACTACGAAGCGGTGGCGATAGCAGTTACAGCGATGCCGGCTGATGTGCATCAGGGCTCTGAGGGACCAGTCACCGTAAACGACGACTCCCACCAAAAGCAGTGGAGGAAGACTGATAAGCAGGAAGCCTACGCTGAGGAGGGCCACTATGACGACGAGCACCCCCAAGGGGCTCTCGACGAATTCTTTGTCCACCAGCGGCTCCGCTGGCATCTGCTCCCTGCGAAACATCCGGCAGCCCGTTGAAAAATGTCCCCGCGACGACAACGCGCAAATGCGGCGACATCAAATTTAACCCCGAGCAAAGGGTCAGGTGGACGTGCCAATTCCGCTCGTCATTTGAAACAAAAGTTCAGTTGCTAAGACCGCCCAGTGATTACTGCATTGCCATAGGATTTTCAATGGAAAGCGGTGACTATAGGCTGCGCCTAAGGTGCAGGTGCCGACAAAAGTATACGGAGCACGCTATTTCCGTCTAACATTTTTCACTTGCTGCATAATTGAAACTGGCATCCACGTATACATGGCGTGCACTTTCACTTGGACGAATAATGTTTTCTTATGTACGATACAGAACTCGTGATTGGAATGAACCTTTTTCTAGTAATATGTTGAGCATGCGCGGAGACCCCTCGGCAGCCATTCTTGCCGGCTCTGCCCAGAGAAAATGAGGAGTTGGTTGCACGTGCTTTTCCACGAACCACGTTCCTTCGATACTCGGCGCGACGAACTGCTGCTCAATCTTTCAGGCCCTTCGCACTTCAGGTCGTCAGAGGCCTTTTTGTCATGATCAAGAAGAGGAGCAAGAAAGTCTGTCAGGGTGTCTTCACACTCCACAGGGGACTCACGTGTTTTTATGCTATGCGAGGCCCGCCCCGCACTTTACTGCTTATGAGCCCACACCACTATTGTGAATTTCTGCAGAAAATTTGCGAGAGAGCCTCGCTAACAAGTCCTGTCAAATGCATCTCGCCTGGCGGCCGCAAGAGCGGAGCACTACTGGAGAAGGTTCAGTTTTTGTCATAAGTATGGAGCCCAGGGGGGTCTGCTTCTGAGCCGCTTTGTACGGCTTGTTATGTATTTCCAATTTGTTTCGTATCTCTTGATGGTAAGATGTTTTGTCCTATATACCTTCTCCAAAGGGAAGGATCTCCACTAATGCTAAATCAGCGTCACAGAAGCAGACCTCTGAGTTCTGCATTTTGACAAAGGCTGTACATTAGAACGGAAAAGCGTGCTTCATTTACTTATATCCGTTTGTACGTGATTTGGATTGGTTTACATTTTTTGGTCGCTCGCTCTCCCGCCATGAGCGACGGGCCGTCATCTCCTGCCTTTTTTTTTTTTTTTTTGATCCAGAAACGTCGTAATTAATCGCGCACTGTTTGACATGTTAATGAGAACAGTTGCCTTATATGGGCAGAGTACTGCGTCCTAGTCACGAAGAGGGAACTTTCACGGAAAACGGATCTTTTATAGCTATATATGCATAAGCGCCATTTCATAAGTGTATTATGTGCATTTTTGTACGCATTCCGGAAGCTACGTTATATCGCCATTCTCTTCAACACGGTGGAAATCCTTCCTATTCGGTAAGGACGTCGCGAGCTCAGTCAAAAAAGCCGCACAAATTAGCGCATGACAGAATTGTTTCGGTGCTTTTCTTTATCCCCCTCTCTTTCACTCGGCTACTTCTTGCGCTCACTAAACAATTTAGGATTGCAAATAACGTACCCTGGAGGAAAGGCGGCCACGACCTCCGTGGTGACATCGACATCGAGGTATCTCGGACGACACATCTGAAACTGGACAGAACTCCTCGGACTATAACGTATTCCTCTGCGTGCCGTGAACGAGGAGGCTCTGAAGCGTCCAGCGTTCGCACGACCAATGCAGTAAAAACCTTTCCCTTTGTTGTAGGAAGGGCCATTCGACAAGGACTTGGAGCTGGGAAATAGCACTACCGGGAATAAGGACCGCCCCCTCCTGCTCCGCAAGGCGGGGAAAATTGAGAGTAGGTGACCATCTTTCAGCGCATTCTTTACTATAGTATACTAACCTTTGACAGCTGTAAGCAAAAAGTGCCCGAAGAGCGCAGTGCGACAATGCACTGTCCCTGGCAGACTTAACGTTAACAAACGCCTCGTTAACTCATTTGGAGAGTTTTAGAATAGGAGGAACGCAATCGATTAGGGGGAAAGGGGAATAACAGATCGACAATGCCCACGCCTCTCCGCTTGCTCCGTGACGTCACGCTAGTTGCCCGTCCGTCGCTGGCCTCCGCTCGCGGCTGGGAGGGTTCCGCGGCAGTTTTCAGCGCAGTATTGTACTATCTGAGGTACAATGGCTATAGCAATGCTTCTAAAGAATGTTTTTTTTTTTTTCTTTTTTTTTTTACCGCTTGCATAGTTTCTCTATGTATTTTCCGCGTTAATTTATAATTCGTGCTTTCTTTCGTAGTCCTCGCGATACACTTCCTATTGCAGTAAGTGCTTCGTTTTTATAGTTTCATGTGAAAACTTGGGATAACCATTGCACTGCTATAATTACTGAACTTGAGTTTACTGCAGATCACATTAACACAAGCATTATTTCCCAGACAGCATATAGCACAAGAATATATGAGATCAATGTGCAAATGCATTTTGCGGCTTTTTAAGGAGGCGTACGTTATTTTTTTGTACACTTCGAAAGCGGATGCCTTGTTAAATATTGAAATAAACAAAACTCATGAAGCCCTACAAAACAGTAGCATGAAGCCATAATGAACATTATATTGCTCCGTGCTTTTAATTAAAATATTTCAATTCTTTAATTTTTTCAAATTGCTGACAGCTGCCTTCCCGAAGAGTTTACTTTTCGTTTCCAGTGACTGTCGATAACTTGGTGCCGCAAACATTTACTAGCTTGGTGAATTTTTGCATTTTTCTTCTCCGCTTGCCTCTGTAGGAATCATTAAGGATTTCCTTGATGGTGTCATTTTCCCGTCGCGCCCTCTTTCTTGCTGGGGTCTTGTAAAAGAAGGTACGATGACCAAGTAGGGAACTTCGAAGGCACTGAGACCGCGCTTGAGCGACATGGTTCTTACCATTTGTTTATTAGGATATGATAGCTTGGTGATGAAGTCTTGCTCATGAAAATTGAGTGCGAATACCAGCATGACGACACTTAAATATAATATCATCCTCTCGTAACCACTATCCAACAACTTTTAAATTTACAAAAGGTTTTTGTTGTGTGTTGGGTGTTATGGTGCGTGCCTAAGCTAAATCTATCGAAATGGTTAAATTTTATTTACTTAGCTTGGAATGTATACGGTTGTAGTAAAATTCTTGCAGGAGCTCCAAGCTTTTCTGTGAGCTTCATTGCTGGGAAAACCAAACGGTAATGGCTTATGGGCTCCCGTCGTAATCCAGGCACACTATCGTCCCATGTCGTGGCGGTTGCAAAAAGCGCGTGCTTGTCTTCAGCACCACTTTCATTGTGATATCAACGCGCACAATAAAGCCAAGGTAAAGCAGTTTGACTTCCTGAAGCTCGAAAACCGAGACGTCGGAAGAGAGAAATGCCAGCACGTTCGCTGCCTAACATAACCATAGGCAGATAGAGCGGAAAGATCCACCTGTGCTGCCTTCCAGGTGCGATGCACCTGCATGCGTTGCCTCCCCCTGCGCTGCACAGACCTCCTACTATCGTTCGCGGTCGGGCAACTAGTGTGACGTAGACCCCTGTGGAGAGGAGGAGCGCGCAGGCCTTGTCCAGTCTTTGCTCAATGCTGCTATGATAGGGCGGAGGGTGCAATAACCACTCAGGGCATGCTCACTCGCGCCATGCTGTTGAAACTCGATTGCGGCGGTTTTGGCAAGAAGTCGAAGTCGTTTAGTACGTGCCTGAACTACGGTCCCTGGAAAAACTTCCAGCGACCATACCTGAACTGTAGGCTACAGTTACATGAACTCGACCAACGCCGAGTGGGCTCCTGTAAGGAATTGTCAGACGCACGCGAGGGCGTTGAATGCTCCGATGACCGGAAGCCTAAGTTCACTAATTCAGCCGGGACCGGGAAGGCATTCAAAAGGTATACATAAGCACAAGCCCTGTTTACATGGATCCGACAGTGGAGGGTCGAGTTGGGAAAATGAGTGGACTCGACCCTACTGGGTTTACATGGACCCAATCCGACGAGCGCAGAACCGGTTCTGGGCAAGCGGCGATGACACCTCGCGTTGATGCAAAGAACTAGCAGACGGCACTCGATTACGTTTTTTTTTTTCCCCACGCATCTCTAGCGTTTTCCGTACTGTTATCCTCTCCCACTGTGCCCCGACTCAACCCGACAGCGTTTACATGCTTCCTGCAGCGAGATCGAGTACAGCCAACCCACCCCCTGCGTGGGAGTTGACTGGACTCAACCCGTTGTCTTCTCGATCCGATCCGACGGGGTTTACATGCACCCGTTAACCGGTTTTCGACCCAATAACTCAACTCGCTCCTGTTGGGTTCATGTAAACGCGGGTGCAGCTACTATCTGCAAGCGAAGACTAGTCGTTTGCGAGATAAAGATAATTGCTTTAACCGCGGACGGGGTAAGCACACCCTAACATGGATGGTGTGTCGAGTTTGAACAACAAAGCTCAGGTATTGTCACAAGAAATGCACCTGTTTGCAGGGTCTGTGGCTTCTTGTTTCAGCGTTGTCACACGAGAACTTGTAGCACAGGAAAAGCCACATCCGCGAAAACGCAGAGCCCCCTAATCAGCCAGAACCACGAAGGCACTGAGAGGTTGACAAAGAAGCAAAGATAATTGCTCTAACCCCTGTCGGTGTAAGCACGCCCTAACGTAGATAGTGTGTCAAGGTTTGAACACAGTGTTCGTGGCTTGTCGTTTCGACAACAATAACGCGCTCGTAAGGGCGAAGGTCATTCAGGGTGCACGTTTCGGGAGAAATAACGAGCCAAGATGACGTCCAATTATCGCGGTGCATAGCACGAAGTAGTAAGGGAAGTATACGTCAGACCAACAACGTCAAATTATCATTGATAACAATGGCATTGAAGCGAACATGCATGTACAGGATATGGACGCGTAGCCGGCATGACGAGAGGCGTTCTCGCCTTTGTTGGCTTCTCCCCACTAGGGTGAAGTGGTGCGGCAGAGCTGGTAGTTTGACAGGCCCATTATGGCCACTCGGGTCACTGCATTTGCACTGCACATTTGTAGCGTAAAGCTACATTACGCGGGCCAGAGCAGAGTTTCGCGCGAGTGTGCGCCGCCTGTTATTCCTGATAGAGATGCCTCGGGAGAGGATGAAAGAAGACGCTAGGCAGTAAGCAACTAATTTTGCTGATGCTTGTTGCAATTCGCTAAGGTTCGGGTATGGGCTGGACCTTGAGGAATAAAAACAGAGCCCGAGGGCCAGTCGAGCGCTCTGTAGGGGCTACGCGGTCAGATGCAATGCATCATCGGCTATGCCATGAAGCGGTCTCTCCTCAGTTCAGTTCAGTCGTTCAGCCGTGTCCGACTCTTCATGACCATATGGACCATATCACGCCACGCTTTCCGGTCTCTCACTATGTTCCTAACATTACATAACTTCATCTGCAGTGCTTCGAGGGTGCCATCTAACCACCGCGTTCGCTGCCTACCCCTTCTCCGGTGACCCTCCCCCTTTCCCAACATCAAATCTTTCTCCAGCGACTCCTCTCTCCTCATCAGATGACCGAACTAGCTGAGCTCCTACAATGAGCAGTCAGGGTTTATGATCGACCAAGCCAGATCCAAGTTTTTTCTTTTTAACTTTACTGTAAATATACCTGAAAGTGTTTAACTTGTATTTATGTTAAAATTTTGTGCTTATAATATTCAAGTTTAATCTCTACTGGCTGTGATCGTCGAAGTCGTCCAAAGTCGTAGTAAGGCAAGCCTTTGTGTCTTCACATCCTCCATCATAAACTGGGTCGCCACCATAACCCTAGAAAATTTACTGCTCCCCTTTTAGAGGGGAGCAGTAAATTTCCCCTCTTCAAAACTCACTTCGCGAATAATCAACGTCGATCCGATTTTTGTCGCGTTCAGTTCACATACAAGGCCACAACACAGTTTGGTTATGTATGCAGCGCAAGCGAGAAGACGTGCCCCTTTATGATTATGCGCGTTTTCCGCCATCTGTGGATCCACCATGTTAGGACGCGCTCTCCCCCCTTCCGTTAAAACATGACAACAGGAAGCATGGAACAGGAAAGGCGGGGCAGCGCAATGCGTTTATTCCGAAGGCTTAAAAGATGCTAGCACTGCACGCAATTATTGGGCAGCAGTTCGTCACGTCGATGAAGCGAGGAATGCCGTTTCGTGGAAAAATATGTGCAGCGAACTCCTCCTCTTAGTTCGCGTCGCATCCCGATGCTTTGTTCTTTTCGATCTCATTACCAGACCACTGCGACCAGACGACTTTCAACAAAGACACACGTCTTTGTTGAAAGGAAAAGAAGCAGGAACCTCTTTAGGGCGCATTCACAATTTCGAGTCGTGACTCGTGAACATGTCGTAGGGAGGCAGCGCGACGGATAAGCAGAATCCAGTCACGTTCGAGAAGCATGGCGTGCTGGACAATCCCCACACCAGTCGTCCTCTCTGTACTCTTCCAACCATTCTCCAATCTGAGTCATATTTAAGCGGACTGGAGTTTAGCTAGAAAGGACAACATCCCTTTGCTCGTTTCTTCGAATAATGCGAGAGTGGCATCTGGGAACGAGAGTTTTCTGTTGGAAAACAAGCCTTGCAGGGAAGCTGACTTGCAGAGTATGCCCCATCTGGAGAAAACGTCAAAGCGTTACCTGCCACTGCTTGTGCACATGAGAGACACCTGCCACCTTAAGGTGGCGGTCCCACTCCAGCGGTGAAGAGACGACATTTTTGGCGATAGTCATACGCCTACTGCGCCTCACTAGTTTAGTTTATAAATATGACTTTAATATATTTGTAAAGTTTATTTCCTCTCCTTTCTAATGGTGCATTTGATTTATAAATAGCTGCACCGATGTTTAAGCTGTAAAGGAAAACACAAAGGTAAGAAACGGCTTTTCAGCTCTACTTGTCTCGGGAAAAGCAAAATTGTGCAAAAACTTTTGCACTTAGGAAAACACCATTTGAGATGTTTTGAGATTAGATGTTAATGAACAAAGTTAAGCATTTTTATTACTGTGTATCGCATAGTTTATTAGCCACGCGCCTGTGAAAAGTGTATAAAACAGGTAATTATACATACAATAACTTTCAAGATACGCATTCTGCTGCGGAGAGTTTTTGCGCAGTTGGAGGTCGTACATATTTCGCTTTTTCCTGAAAATATCATCTGTCTGCTTCATTTAGTGTAAAAGTTATTTGTGATCAAACTTTGCGATTTTTGCAAAATGGCTAAAAGTATATGCTAAACTGTTCAAGTCATAAGCTTTTATCTGCGCTGAAATTTCGCGTGGAAAAACTTTACACCTCGCTGTCAGAGGATAAGCATCGGTTTTGTTCTACGACTCTCGAGGAATGTGCACTGTCAGGATGATTTCAGCTAATTTTTTCGTGGTTCACTTGAAGCGCGCGAGCTCTTCATGAAATATTTTAAGCATGGTTGAAATGCTCCATGGCTTGTTTGTTTCTGGCGAATATAACTTAAAGGTTCGGGCTTTCGTTCCCTTATTCAACCGGTAACAATTATCAACTACAAAGTGCGCAAAAAGCAAATAATAGTAAAATAACAGAGCCACGTGTGATAAACGTAGTAGGTAGCGCCACCTACGAAATTTCATGTGCACTAAAATGTCGCAGTTCAGAAAAATTACGAGGATGGCGCCACAAACACCCTAAATCTAAAGTTACCTGAATTGAGGGGTATTTACGAGAGGGTATTGTGCTTCTACAACGTTTTCCCTCTGCCCTTTCCTTTCCATCGGGCGAGAGAGGTAAACACTGGCGAGTCGGGTCGAGTGGTCGGGTCGAACTGAGGTGCAGGTGCTTCGCGCACTCAGGTGCTTCGCGCATGCGCAGTAGCACTACTTGAAAATGGTCCCTTGACAAATGTACACTTGCTTGCTTTGATATTTATTTATCGCCTCGAATTAAGTGTGTCATACTGTTTGTGGGCCGAAACGTTGCCAGCTAAAGCTCTCGCGCTACTTACTTACTCTACTTACTCAGCAAGATATAATCGTGGCGGAGATATTGAAATTTTTTTTCTGGTTTTGTTTTGTAGTCTTGTAGCGCCCCTTGCGCCGCGCTTTTATCACAAACAATGGCACGGCGCTGGACAAAGAAGAATTTGGCACTAAGCGTCTCAGTGCAAGCAGCGAAAAAAAAAAAAACGGTTCGAACCCGAACGCTGTCGGAGCTGGTTATTCCTCGTCTTAGCTCCGCCACAAAGCTATCTTCAGATGTTCGCGGTGTTAGCATATATTGTGAGGATGTGGAATTTAGACTTTTTTTTTTTTCAGTGGCAAGAAGGAAAAATATCTTCCCCTTTCTACGATAAAATGAATAGTAGGGCACGGAACTATAACACTGCATAAATTAATATAATTTCAAAGAGCGTCTCCCTAGGAGAAATTGCACGAATACTTGTACCCTCTGCCACTTTACTGGTACAGATAAAATGTTTCGACAGTCTGCCAAGTACAACTTGAAAACCTGAACATGCACAAGCATGCCTCTTCAACCTTCCCACTGAAGTTTCTATATAGCGCAAGCAGTGCAGGCTCCAAAGAAAAGGAGAAAAAAAAAATGATATAGTGGGCAGCCGAAGATAATCACCAGCGTTTCAGTCATGTTTTTTTTTTCTTTTTTTTTTTTTTTCCGAATGTTGCGTTCCGGTGATGATAGTAAAGATGCCGCAGTAGCTGCCGGGGATGTTTTCGGTGAATGGGCAAGTAGGAAACAGCCATGTGAAGCTTCTCCAATACAAAAATGTGATGTTGAATCGGGTTTTGCCACTGCATTTCCGTCATTCCCCTCACTAATAATTTAAAAAAAAATGATGAGGCTCAACGCTGCTGAACCGAATGTCGAGCTTAGCTCAAATGAGAGAAACCACTGTAATCAAGAGTTCGACGAAATGCAGTCTGATCAGGTGGTGGCATAAAAAAATATACAGGCTCACTGACCAAGTCAAAGTTTCATGAAAACGTACTATCGTTTCGACAGTCCTACAGCTTCATTGTTCGAGAAACCAGACCAGACAAAAAGCATTCGTTTATATCTTCTACAAATACTTTGACTTGATCAATGGCCCTATATATATATATATATATATATATATATGTATATGAGAACACTGAATTGGTTTCCCGTTTGATGCTTTTATTTGCGCTTATTTTATTTATTTTATACGTGCATGATGTCCCGTCCTCTTCCCAGCTAATTCCGCTTCTTGGAGGGGGATATACCGCGGATTGTCCGAAGCATTACGGCGTCTAGGGTAAACCGTTGATGCATTCGGCAGGGAAGCTGGTTTGGCGTTCATTTTGCTATAATGCTATACCTGCCTAGCATCGCCTGCTACCGCGCTTTGCCGCTGTGGCCAGGGGCTTGGAGCGTTCGGTCTAGTTTGCCCGGGCACAGTGAAGACGGCGATGTTGCTATGGTGATGGCTCTGTTTACGATTCTTAGAAAAACGCGCCACTCGCGCAAGTGAGCAACAGAGCTAACGCTCTAAAAGCCCGTCGGCAGGCAGAGTGTTTCCAAAAGAATGGGGCCCTTATCTCGAGTAAGGTAGATACCGTGTCACCCAGGCGTCCACACACCCGCCGTCTCAACGCCCAATTTGTTGACTTTATATTTGAACCTTGTTTGAAGCAACTCGACTTCCTGTGCTCTGAAAGGTATCCGATCATGTTAGCAAAAGTGGCATAGAAGCGTGTGAGAATTTCGAAGCATACAAAGAACGTGCTTCCGTTTGACCACATGAAGCAAAACCGCTGTACTGCATTGGTATGGACAAATTCACAAATTATAGCACATGCCAAATCTGACCGAACGCGATCTGATCGATGCGTCTAATCGTTTGGCATTTGCAGGAAAACATTTGGTAAGCATGGGCGCTCTTGCATGGAGTAAAGATTGGGCTCTGATTATTATGTTGCAAATGTGTGAATGTACAAGTGCCACATCACGAAATTATTTACTACCAACACATGAAGCCAAAAGGCGGGCTCAACACTAAACTATACTTGTTGCATACGTGTGTGTGCCCTGTAAAATGAGTACAATAAAGTAGGCTACAAGCTACAGTAGTCCACCCAATATATTGGTTCAGAAAGCGCATACATTATCACGGGAAGCTGCAGCAGGACAGGTCAGCGTCTTCCATAGCATGCTACTTTTCACATCAGATTTCAGTGTCGAGTGAAATTCTGCAGGAGAAAAATATTTCTAGGGGATTGATTAAAATTTTATTCTAATTGCCTGAAAATACTGTGTTCATTTAATTGTGCGCACACACACACACACACGCACGCACGCGCACGCACGCACGCGCGAGCGAATAAATAAAATGAAGACTGTGGAGCATCCAACTGGGAGTGGGGAAGTGGCCGCCGTAAGCGCCTAAAAAACTGTCCCCGTTAGGTCCTTTCTTCTGGCAACCTTCCTTTACAACCCCCCTTCTCCCCTTCCCCCATTTCCCACATAGTTTAGTGTGAATGCGCCTCCTCAGTGCCGAAGAGAACATGAATACATGCCGGCCTCCTGCGCGATACAAAGCCTCTTGGTGGATTTCACATCTATTTCGGAATATCGATTCATCTCAAAAGGAAAAAATTGGCAATCATTCACTTATTTGCACATTGTAACTTACCAGTTCTAGTTTCCAAGATTGGACAAGCACGAACAAAAAATAAACAAGGGCGACCGTTGACTGAAGTTCAGCTAATTATAGCTATATTATCATATTTGTAATCACGTTTGATAAAGCAAATTTTTGGTGACCGCAAGAGCTGACAGCTTCCACTACAGTCAAGGAGTGTTCCGATCCTTACTATATCTATGGCATCAACAATAGGGAGGTTTAGAATATGGTACCCCAACCGCTTAGGGGGACAGGGCAATAGCGCCGCTGACAGTAGGAGCACAATTCTCTATTATAGCGCGCATGCTCCGCTATTACTCTATCCCACTTACGGATAGGGTCGCCGTATTCTAAAGCTCGCTAATGATCGAACACAAGACAGGCGCCGACTTCAACTAAGGTTCATTGACGAAGTGTGCAGAAATAATGCCATTCGCTTTCCCTTTTCACTCGTACTAAGATTGCACTGTACAATGATGTTGACACCCTGTTTTATTTGTGTTCAGTCAAGCTAGCCTACTGCAGTCCAGTCCAACCCCCTCATGCTCGGCGCGTAGGAGCAATGTTCGTGGCTCTACAGCGGAAACTATACTTCGTCTCACAAGATATCTGCAGCACTGCGAAAGGCAGAGGAGCCCTTTCAATTGTGCGCCTAAGTGCCTCTCGCCTGGGCGCACTATAATAGAGAATTGTGTTCCTACTCTCACCCCCGCCAATTTGGGGGGGCGAGAGGCGCTTAGAATTGTACGCGTGATCCTGGTTGGACCGGCTGGGGTGCCTCTGCTTTTCGCTGTGCTGCAAACATCTTGTGAGACGAAGTATAGGCAAGAGAGGGAAGCCTCTTGTCCAATTGTCAGGGCGCGTATTGTTCGAAGTAGTGGTGCGGTGGGGTGAAGAGGGAAGTTCAATGGGGCAGCCCATGCTGCGCAGGACGGGGACAAAAATCCTCCCCTTCTCTGCCTGGACACTGCTGTGGAGCCGCAAAGATCTTTGAAAGTCCACGCAGCAACACAGGAAAAGCGTTCAGGCAGCTCAAGTCGAGAGGGCTGAGTGGCTGGGTACTCAATTCCTCAGTCATGGATTAGTGGCGTAGCCTGGTGGCAGAATCTGAACTACTTCCAAGATGGCGACCGTAGAACCGAGAGGAAAAGCCTCCTCTCCACTTACAAGGGAGATAATTGAGGCAGGTAATGATTCAGCAAAAATGAAACTGATAAGAATGACCATACAAAAATGAAAGCGTCTGTTGGAATGATTTTGAAAGAGGCACAACACAGTTGAGCAAAGAACCTTGTGGGCAATAGAGTACATATCAATTAAAGCTTACAATAAAGCGCGAAGGGGAAGATAAAAGCAAGCAGACCTAAAGCTAACGCTCTGAACGACATCAAGCGCCCCGTAACTTTTAACCTTTTGAGTTAACAGTATTTAATTTCGATTGAGGAATTCATGACACAACCAGACCAGGAAAAATAAATGTTTTATGCTGTACGCTTGCACGGCATACCTTCTTCGTTTGCAAGATTGAAATCTGAGCAATCAAATTACTCAAAGGTGTGATAGAGGCGAACATGCAAGTTTCTAAGAAAATGCTGTAGGGAAATGCTTGTCCAGTATATAACAGAACGGCGAATGCTAATTCCGTGTGTGTATCCGTGCACGCGAGGCTATAAGGAAAAGATAAAATAGCCCCTCCCCCCTTTGACACCTAACCTAAAGACCGAAGATGTATATGTAGTCTCGTGACTGACGCACATGTATGACATATAGTATGATGACTCTATATATACCCAAAAGTAATGGAAAATAATATGCCTCTGCCCGTGCACACATGTATGACAGACGTAGTCTGTTTATTACGTAGATGAACAACAACTTTTAATCAAGGAAATGGGCATATACAGTTATGCACAATTGAAAAGAGCGGCAGACACTAAAAAAAATGGTCCTTCAAAGTTACACATCGCACTAGGGACTCTAATCGTACTGCATATTCATCACTTCATCAAAATGCGACTTGCGGCTAGAAAATTACCAGTCTCAAAATCTTCCGGCACGGCTTGTCACATAAGGAGTTGGCCCGTTCCTGTCTGTCATTTTCTAGGCATAATTAATTGACAAGAAGGATTCTGAGAAATGTTTTCAAATATGAAAGAGCGGACCTTATAACATGGTTGTTGTTAATTCCTTCCAGGCAATTAAATGGTAAATTCTCAAGTGCTGATTGAATCAGGATCTTGAGTACTTCGAGAACATTTGTGTGTAGTAGGTGCACGGCAGCTTTTTCAAAAAAAATAAAATAAAATAAAATAATAATAAAAATAAAATAAATAAAATAAATAAATAAATAAATAATCTTGTCCAATAGGGCAACAAGCTCTGGTTTCGGATAATGCAGTCCACTAGAATGTTGTCCTCGTAGAAGAGTATACATGGGGCTGCTTCCTTCGCTAGTTTCAAGAATAGCGCAAGCGTCACACCCGAAATTGATTAACTTAACGATATATCCAGCGACGTAAGGTAAACCGGAATATGTGACAGTGGGTAATGGGATGACAGGAGATGCCATCACTTCATTCAGTTCCTCGGCACAGAAGAAATGATTTTTCTTGGCATCGACGCACGGTCCCTTGATTTTGCTCTCAGATGAAACGTCCATCTTGACAATGTATAGTCAAGTGCCGCTAGCTGTTACGGCCCTCGCATCTAGCATGTCGTTTCCTTCCGCACATTACCCTTACTTTCCCGAAGAGAGCCTCAATGGTGTCGCTATAGGGCTTGAAATGTGTCTTTAGTGAGAGTGTCTTTCTTTAACGCTTTAGGTGCTTCTTGCATACTTTCAATATAGCGGTGAACCCATTTGTAAGCGACTGCATCGAATATCACCTACGTCTTTATTGGCCTCTTTTTACCACTTCCAGCAAAATTGGTGTCATGAATATCGAAACATTTTTATCGTACATAATAAGCTTAATATCATGTAAAAACTTAATTTAAACAATGTTTTTTTGCAAAATTAAAATAATGATTGCAATACAACACATTTGCTAGTATATGAATTATAACATTTTAAACTCAACCCTACAACGTTAACTTAGACTGTTATACTAACACTTTATATCATGCAAGCATTTTGCAATTTACATTACATTTTTATGAAATTATTTTAATCTTCGGTGCTACATGAATGGTTTCGCATCTAGCGCTGAAAGACGGTTTTGCTGTTGCAGACGAGTTGCTATCATGTGAGCCTTGAAGAAGCTTCGATGTGATCACTGCTCATTCAGATTTTTTGTTTATTCCTATTCTTGTACAGGCTTGGGAAAAATTCGGGTTAAAATGGACAAAAGTAGCTACCATGCCGCAATGTACGTCATATGCTTTTCGAACGTTTGCTGCGCGAGTGTTTTCTTTATAAAGACTCCGTTCACGTGTGTAGTACGTTGACGACATGCCGCTGCAGCATCTACCTTCTGTTTCTTTCATTTCGGGGCTGCACTCACCACGAAACCCGCGAGCGACAGCGCGAAACCACGCAAAAGCCACCCGCCGCCTCTGAAGCAGACGCGGAGCGAAGTGAGCAGGTCACGCCCCTTGCGGCGGCGGAGAGCGTAACTCAAGGAGAAACGAAGCCCGTAAGATACCCGTAAGAAAGAGCGCGCGCTCTCCCTCGAGACCGGCCGTGGTACAGTAAAATATAAAAAGAACTCATTTCGTTTAGTGTGCAGCGGAGATGCATACCGTGGCACATAGTCCCGAACTGCTGTCGACATTTCCAACAAGGGCTCCGGCGTATTGGGTAGTCGGGTACAGCTCAAGAAAAAAAAAAAAAGAGAAATGTGAGCCAACGCCGAGGCAGCGATCGATAATTGATCGAGTTAACAATGAATAATCTCGTGAAGCAATCGTCGGACTGGATTATAGGAAGCTGCCTGGCGGCGCGGTGATACGAAGTTGACGCACACGGCTTGGCTCCCCTTCCAGCATCGCGTGGCAGCGAGAAACGGCAGACTGTTGGAATACAAGTAGCGTCATTTAGTGAATAGGTTCTGCACTAATTTGGCACACCAACTTTGTATCGGAATCGCATGGTTTACATCCATTTTTGCCATATCCAGTATACTTCAGCGAAAGTTAAATATCAATGTGTACAGCGCAAGACGACGAATCGTTTGGCACCCTCCGGAACGTCTTGCAGCAAACGGTTCGGTTGCGTTTGCCGTTTGAGCGTCCCCGGAGGCATTGTTTGGGAGAGAAAAAGTCGCTGGTGCGAACCCCCGCGTAGCTATGAAGGTTCAGACTCAACTAGAAACTTAGTGCTCCGTGAGCAGCTGAATCGTCCGCTCTGAACCTTCGGCCCATAACGTCCAGATTTACCGCGAAGCATTTTTCCCGAAATAGGACACACTACCTTCACCTGCAGTAGTATCCTTTCTCCCCCCCTCCCCCTCCCAACCCGCAAAAAATATATATATATATATATATATATATATATATATATATATATATATATATATATATATATATATATATATAACGGAATTGGGCAACTCATAGGTGCTACTGCAACCGCTGTGCACGCCCATGGGCCGCGCTCGTGGATGCAGTTGTTCATTGCATAACTATAACCCAAGCAAAAAAAAGTGTGTGGCAAAAGATAGGGCCGACCTTTCTCGCCGACCAAAAAGTGGCCGGCCGACCTTCGGCACCCGAATGAGGGCCGGCGTCGGGGATTGACACTGACCTAACGTTGGCCGATTTTAGGCAATCGACTACGGCCCAACCTTTTGGCCCGACGTGACCGACCACCTGCCGCACGTGGGCCTGCCGTCTGCCAGCGTTACTGAATGGTCGGCCGCTCGTCTGCCCTAGCATTTTGCTGACGAAAGACCATACGTCGGCCGGTTGCTTCCCGACGCCGGTTAGTGGCCGGCATCGCCCCTCGTGCAGGTATCATGTCATGCATTTAATATATCGTGGGCCATGCATATATAACGGGGTAGCACATACAAATGCATCAAGAAAAGCAGTAGCTTTTCTGATGCCATGAAGAAACAAAAGCTGCAGTATTTGGTGAAAAATTTATTTGTCAACGGCGTTCAGAAAAAGCTCGCGATTTGCTTTTTAATAAGCGTGGATATATGACTTCGCGTGTGCCACATATGGAAGATGGGCTTGAGGCTTGGTCTCCTTCTTTTGGCAGCCTGTCGATCACTTGATGTCTGCGACTGGTCGGATCTGCGGCAGGTTCCATCTTGGTCAGCTGTACGAAGACAAGTGTTTTAATGAAATATTTCCTTTTCGCCTAGACTTTTACATTGCAGGCAAATATAGGGTGAAAGGTAGAAAAAATAATGTCTGCTCACTGCCACCAACTGCACTATCACATCAATATATTTTATGCGCTTGACTTCATGCGACCCTACTGAAAACGCATTAGCGCAAAGCCGCAATAGGTAATCAGGATCCGTGAATCCGCGAGAAAGGCGCGATCACTTCGTTTTGCTGGAGTCATGATGTTGCAATTTGAAACCGTAGCGCAGTCAAACCTTATCCTCCCGAAGCGCGTTCTTGAATGCTAATGCTGCAATTTAATAATTCTAGCAAAACCAAGTGTCCGCGCTTGTCATAGAGCGCGTATGAGGGATTCCAACGCGGCTGAACAAACAGTTTCCGCGATATTTACATGAAACCTACAATAAGTTTATTCCGTAGAATACAGCTTAATTTTCTCAAACTAGATGGAACTTTTACAGCAAAAGCGACCGGATATTTAACGATAAGTCATCTGATTTATTTTCGTTATTTAACAACCGAGCATTATTTTAAAAATTCGGCTATTTAGACAGCCCAACTCTTAGAAGCTTATAGAACCCGTTGTAAATTTTTAAAGCTTGAAACAAGTTAGCTGAACACCTCATGAGCATGTAAGCACCAGGAAATAATCCGCACGATGAAAATACAACTGCTTGCCCAGAAAGCAAGCGCACAGAGCAAAATCAATGTGAAACGGCTCAGATCTGTGTGCAGCACATATATAATTCCAAAATCCACAAAATGAACGCACTGGCTCACTTACCTTGCCAGCATACCGCATCACTCAATCATCAATTTTCACGTATAGACATCATTACAGCAGCAAAAAAAAAAAAATAATAATAATAATAATAATAAACACGGCATAAACATTGTACTCAGTCCTGGCACGAGCTTGCTTGGCAGCAGCGATGATGCTTGTACAGCTTCTGATCGCTCCTATGGCGAGGGGTGCTGCAATATTTATATCAGTGATAGCATTTGACATTTAACTGGGTTGCATGCGTCCCATCGATGTGAGTCGGATAATCGAATTTTTCAAACAAAATCAGCGCTAATACCTGTCCGGCAAGTGCACCGCCATAAAGAAGTGAAAGGCCAGCGTTTTAGTGTAGAGGAGACCAAGGACTTCGGGCTTCGGCGAAACGAGCTTCCACTGTCGCAGCCAGTTTCCAGATCAGCTGATATCGCCTCCCTGCACGATCAGCGCAAGGCGCGCATACCAATTACAAAATATGCATTTACAGTAACAAGATGCGCATAAGTCTCAAAACAATACATAATTAGTTGCAGTTCATTATCGTATAGAAGAAAATCAGCGCTAATTTGACTTACCTGATGGGTATACATGTCAGTGCATGCACTTCGATATGAAGTGAAAGACGGGCGTTTTGGGGCAGAGGAGATCGGACCTCGGACTGCAGCGAAAAGAGCTAATTCCACCGCCACAGCATCGTTTCCAAGTCGGCTCAGCACGTCTTCCTGCGCAATCAGAGCGAAATGCGCACACATCGATTATAAAAAAAAAAAAAAAAATGCACGTAGTAACAAGATGCGCATATATATACGCGCTCCAGAAACAGTTGCAGTATATTGTCGTATCGAACAAAATATGTGCTAATTGGACTTACCTGATCGGTATAGTGAGTGTCCCTCCATGTTAAAAGGCGAGCATTTTGGGGCAGGAGATACCGAAGGACCCAGACTGCAAAATGAGCCAATTCTGCCACCGCAGCCAGCCGCAGCCTTGTTTCCAAACGGCTCAGCAAGTCTTCCTGCGCGATCAGCGCCCACACCAATTATATATATATATGAAGAAAGATGCAAGGGGTATATAACAAGACGAACATATGCTCCAAAACAATACATTATTATGTTCAGTATAATATCGAATCTAGCAAAAAGCTCCTCTGATCAAGACCGAAAGATCATGTACTTACGCATGTTTTGGTGAACTTCGGCACGAAGAATCTGTACAAGCGGCTGCAATCATCAGCTGCATATATGGGCTGTTCTTTTCAAACGCTGACTGCACCAGGAGGTTGAGACAGATTGAATTTGCGCGAAATAAAAGCGGACGATAAGATTAGGCAGTACGCATCGCGCCCACACGGAGGCTGGCCGTCGACTGAGTGACGCCGCGGCCGCGCATCTTAGCTCGCGCGGGATGTGTTTTCCCGCCATTTGGACATGTGACCTCAAGAAGGGAGGAGGGGGGGAGAGAAGCTGCAAAAAGCAGCTCCCTGTGTGCGGTGCATGCAATTCTTTTTTTTTTTTCTTTTTTTCGCGCTATCTCTCTCTGCTTCGGCATTCCTGTCGCCCCCCGCGGTAGGGTGCCTCGATGCCTTTCGCCTCCCCGTGGTTCTTTCCGCTTTGCCGCAAGGAAAAGAGATGGGCCGATGGGGGGCAGCGGGTCCCGCGCAGCGAGAAGCAGTTTTCTTTCTTTTTCACGTACTCCCCCTCCCCCCCTCGTCGTTCAAGAAGCGTCGAGGTAGTTTCTTTTCTTTTCTTTTCTTTTTTCTACGGCTTCTGTAGAACCCCCGTCTTGATACCAGCGGCTGTAGTTCTTTGCATGAAAAAAATATGGCTTGGAGTGAATGTATGTAATGTTCTTTTAACCGAATATCTTCCACATAAACCAAGTGTGGGACAGTAGAACACCTGCAGCTTCATTTAGCCAAAATAGCAAGACCTGGCTACGTATATAGTGTTCAGTAACTTTATCGGAACCGTCTTGGAAACTTTTCCAAGACGGTTAAGTTGCAGAACACTGTATATTATGAGTGCTTTTGCAGAGATTACATAGTCCATGCGGATTTATACTTCCCAAAGCAGTACGTGGGTTATTTAGAGTCCCTCGGGCTGTCATATTAATCGCAAACCACATTTCCGTTTTCGCGTTTGGTTTCCATCATAATGCGGCTTCTGCAGCTCGACTAAAGCCCGTGACTTCGAGCTCAAGCTGGTAAATAACGATTGAATCACATAGTAACTGCTGCAAGTTTCTGACAAAAATATATTTTGTCCATTTGTTCTAGGGATGCATGAAAATCAGTAGAAGGTCGCAGGGCGAAGTGCACCGGATCCGGATGAAAGCTCATAAAAGCTCACCGCCTCTTTTCTTGACCCCGTACGAAATGTAAACTCACGGAGGCTGCGAAACGAATTTAAGGGCGTTTAGGATTGATAGGTTTCGAGGGCACTGGCAAAAGTAATTGACGGTTAACATATAAACCTTAAAGGCACGTGATCTCTTCGGTTTACCGTGGGTTTGCTTAGAGTTATGTTATAGGTTAACTTTATGATGAGGTTGTTTAAATTCAGAGGTTACCATTTAACCATAAAAAAAAATGGACAATTACATTCGTAGGTTCATAGCAGTTACCGCGCAAATCTTAGGCACTTAATACTAAGTATGCTTCAAACAGACAATCAGCGCCTACCAGTTCACAAATTCAAGCATAAGTTCATGACAACTCGCGATCAACCACAGAGTGTACCATACCCGCCGCGGCTCAATTAGCGCGCGGTTAAAGCGTTATTTCAAAATATGTATAAATAACAGTTAATTTCGCCTCCTGTTGCGCAATGTATATTTCTATCAGCAGGCTCAAATGATATAGTGTCAATATATATCATGCACGCGGTATAACTCAATGTTGCATAAAAATAGCTGTTTCAATGATACGAATTTTCCACTTTTCTCCTGCTAAGCCGACTGCCTCATGGAATGTAGAGGGGAAACCTGCGGTATTGCAGGAGACTTTACTTTGATATGGACAATGTTATTTAATGATATATTATAGCAGCAGTGAATACGCGGCTGGGGAAAAGGGGATTCGAGGAACTTTATATATATTCTGGCATTTCATACCATATTTCTGCGTGTGAGGCTGACGTTGAAGAATTTAACAATGTAGACCGCCACTGGTGCAGGAACCGATCGATCCTCGTCATGTTGCGCGGGATTCTCAAAACGCAATCCCTTTGAATTTTCTCAAAAGAACCAAATGTTACTTTTTGCACAATGCTTGTGTTCGCAGGAAGTTACGTTCGACAGGCGAATCGTCCGGGCGATCGGCTCTTTGCGTGCCTTTCATTTTTATTTGAAAACTATCAGGACCACATTTGTGTTCTGGATAAACACAGTCGGCCTCGGCATATTGATATATAAGGAATAAAGCTTTCCTAATCCCCGTGTTTTAACTGAGGCGGGCAAATATTTGTCCCAAGCTGTTCCATTTATCCTCATGTCGGCAATATACCCGAGTTTCGTCTATCGAGAGTGCAGCATATATATGCGAAGCGTTACAGCTCATTTGGTCCAAAAGCCACCTCGCTAACCCGGTTTTCGCTTGAGTATCGTCGAGTTTTGTCTGAAATATTCGGAATGTGGTAGTAAATATGCAGATGCGGTCCAGGTTCCCACCGGGATCTGTGACAGATGCTGCGCCTTTACTTTCCTATAACCAATTTGCAATTAACTGCAGTTGTCCACCGAAATAGAGAGATAGAGAGAAGAATGAGAAGGCGTTGTATCCCGTCAAACGTTAAGGGGAAGCTTGAGCGTCCCCCTAATTTTTATTTCCTTCTTTCAATTATTATTAACTATTCCATCGTACCACTGTGTAAGGTCGTGGAACAATTTACTCTGTGCGACTGCAGACGTGCGTAAGTGCGTGCGTGCGTACGTGCATGAGTCACAATAGTCACACTAGGGATAGATATTAACTCAATAATCTTGGACATCTTGTTCATCCTAAAGTTATAGCTAATTAACGTATGCGCGATACTTCTGATAAAGCCTAGTGCACACAGGTGCCAACTTTCCCACATCTGTGTTCCTTGATTGTTTATTGATCCAGCCTCCCAATGATACGACCCTGCATGGCTTAGCACGTGTTTTCTTGTGTATTCCTCTTGCAAAGTCAATCTACTTTGATTATATTTTCACTATAGCTAGGTGGTGGCGCCTATTTGGGTTCCGCCTTGTCTTCATTATGCCCTTTGTTGTGCGCTATTGGGTATCCGAGTTAGTGGATCACATAGGTTACGTTGGGCGGCCTTAACTTTTATACTGGCTTGGAAGTAGAAGGCAGATGTTTGTAGTGCATGGTCAGGGGAAGCAGGCGCACGTGTTCGCATAGTTAGAGGAGATGTTCGTAGACGGAGCATGGATAGCCATAGCAGTATCTAATCTCTGCGAAGCGCTCTGCTATTCTGCGCCCCTACACATATGTGCCAAAGGTATGCGAAGTGGGAGACGCCTGTTGCACCCAATCTCCCGCATGCTGTAAGAGACTTTCGGTGGCGCACTGAGTGTGGCGTATTCGATCCCCACCAAATTAAACAGGCTTTACAGCTGGCATATTGATCTGCACTGTATCAACTTTGGTCAGGTCGAGTCTCACACACGTGTCCTTAAGGACTGTGTCGCAGCTTGGACATTCCGCTGCCTAGCGCCGTGAGCTTTTTCGTCGCACAGTGGAAGGCCGCGCGAAGCGTTCGAACAACGTGTAGTGAAGTCCGTGGGATTGATCATTTGGCAGAATAGGAACGCGGTCGATCGTATTCTTTCGGTGACCCCGTTGTCTACTGTTCCCCATGCTAGTGCGTCTCACCTAGATATAGCCATCTGTTAGCTCTTGGAGAGCAAAGCTTTATCCGGAGGTTGTTGACGCGGCACATCAAACTCAGGAAGGTCACTTGTACATCGAAGTGATTTGAACTCGGTTCTTGTCTTGAAAGACGCAAGCCTGCGGCTCACGCGTATATGTGTGAGCACAAAGGATCGAACAATCGACTGTCTGGAAATTTGTTAGGTGGTCAGAGCTCCCGAGGGAGTCCTGTTGCAGCTGCGCATTATTGATATACAACGTAAGACCAGAAACTCACTGCATTATATATTTCTTGCCGCTACCTTATATGTTCGGTACTGTTTGCTGTTTTACTGAAACATTATTTATTGTCCCAGTGTGCTTTGCTATTTCCATGTTTATCAATAAGATTTCTTTGGTTCCCTGCTAAGTAAATGGTTGAAGTTCACGCCTATGACGTCATGATCGTTTCTACTCTCTTATCCCGGTACTTTTCAAGCAGAAGTCTTAAGTTTCTGGACCTATGCAGCATTCCTTCCACATGCAGGGCTATTCTACAAGCGATCTCTCGGCTTAGTACGTACGACAGATAATTCGCTTTAATCCCTTCCGATACATGTTCACGCCTTAAAACTAAAAGTTCTCCCATATTATTAGTCTGAAGCCACAACAAAAACCCGAAATTGCGGCAGCTGCTTCAGGAAAGAATTCTTTTCAATTAGCTTCTTTTATTGCGCGTACCTCGTGTAGCTCTCAATAAATATTATTAATTTTCAATCACTCTGTATAACATAGGGGTCTCAAACTCATATTGATATGCAGGATGCGTTGAGAAAATATGTCTCTCGCGGACCAGGAGTGGACAGTAACAAGCAAGAAAATATAGAAGCCATAATTCAAAAAAATCTGTAAAACAAAAGCGAAATACTAATAAAATAAATAAAAATCAACTGTATCGTTCCTATGAAACCACACTCCCATTATTGAGCAAAAAGAAAAAAGGAAAAAACAAACAAACAGAAAAACAGAAAAAGCGGAGCATCTTCGATTTTTTTTTGTCCAAACGCGCCGGAGGAGCGCGTTACTTCAGGATGGCTTGGCGGAGTTACTGAAAGGATACAGCGGTTGAAAACTATTACAGTCACTTGTCCTGACAATATATAAATGCGAATGAAAAAGAGGTCTGGTTGTCCAGCGCCTAGTTATTGAAGGTAACAAAGTTGACTGTCTTGTAATTTTAACTAATAACGCGCAACTTTGGAAAACGCGCTTGCATTTCCAACATTTCGTTCGCACGTACAGCTTCCTCGCGCGCTCGAGATCGTCTCTTGGTCGCGCTCTACACTTCTGCAACGAACTTGAAAGCACGCACGCACCCACGAGCACAAGCTGCCGAGTCTTCCAAGAACTGTTGACAAGAAGCGGGGGAGGAGAGGGGGTTAGTTTCCGGTGTAGAATCGGACCGCTCGCTGCGAAAATGCGCCCCTCCGACTTCCGAAAAAAAAAAAAATGAAAAGAGCCGCCCGTCCCACCCCGGCAGGTCGTAAAAGAGGATGAATGGGCCACACGCAAAGAAACAAAACCAAATGACAAGGACGCTGGCCTGTTTTCTCGCGGCTCTTAGCTTTACCAGACTGTTTTGAGAAAAACAGTATGCGATTAATAACCTGGACAATAATCATTTTCCTTCGTTTTTTTTTCTTCATGTATTTGATCGTAAGACAACTTTGTTCGAAAAGAGCTCCTTCAAAAATAGTATACAAATACCACAAAACTGCATGCTCTCTTCAAAGTCGGCGTGTATACATTTCTTCTCTCGCCCAGTCAGGAACGCTCGCCACCAACTTTCGAGCTGCGGGGGTGACACAGTTGCCCCGCCCTTCCCATTTTCCCCCTCTTTTCCGCCCTTCCTTCGAAACGTCCGAGCGTGAGGTCGGTTTTGTTTCGTCCGAGTCTCCCTCCGTGTACGCATTTCTCTTCTCCTGCTGCGAAGTAGTGTTTTTAGAATTTGTCTCTGCTTGCCTGCTGGAGCGTTCGCCGCGGCCAAGGCTTGCCAGTGCCCTACGCATAATTTCTGCCCCCCGTGTGCTTTTTCTCTTCTGTCCGCTTCTTTTATTTTACACAATAGCCTTCTCCTCCCTTACAATGCGAAGTTGCGTCTACTCAAGTGCCCAGCTGCCATATAGCGAATTTCAGTGAGTGATACGGGCTAAATGGGGTGTACGGGAGCTTGTGCGCCAAAAATATAACTGATGTTACATCACCTACAGCTGCGCTTCGTAATAAGCAAACAGTATAATGTATAATGACATGATCTACACATGAAATCGCGGTCACCTTGTGGCGTGCTGTTTATCAGAACTCGGTAAATAATTTTACTAACAGCTATAAGGTTCACTAAAAATGTGAGCGACAAGTTAAACAAACAATAGCATTAATTAATGTAACAAAACATTTACAATAAATAGCATGTATCATTTTGTTCCATACTAAGCGCAAATTACATAACATCGCGAAAAACCAAAGCCGAGTAACAGGCAAATTTAAAAAAAAAAGTAGCAGTCATGCTCTTCATAACCTTTTTTCAATGTACCGCCTCAACAGTCGGGCCGACGCATTGCCGCACTCTTGCCATTAACCTGGCGCCGTGCCCGGCATTTAGTCCGGCCAAAAAGTCGGGCCAAAGCCCGCTGCGAACTACTTGCCGAAATGGCTGGCGGCTACCTCCGGGCCGACCGCTTGCCGTGGTTTACTAGCCGACTAAGTAGGCTGTCGACCATTTTCCGAACGTCGGCCACACGTAAATGGTCGGCCAAGGATGCTTGGGAATTTGAGATGTGGTCTATATTTCCCTGTCTACGATAGCTTGCATAAGCACCAGTGCAATGCAGACAGCAATCAACGGGAATGGAGCGTTTAATTGCGCATGTACTATATCTTGCGCTCAGTTTCGGGAATTTAGTTTGGCACTTTTGTTTGCTTTCGTTATTCCCCCCCCCCCCCCCCCCTTTCCTCTCAGCTCGCTCCTATTTTTTTCTTTCCACACCCTTTCCTTCCACGCTTATGCCGCTACTTTCCTTCTCTTCTTGGTTGGTTTCCTTTGTCCGTCCCCCAGCCTGACGTTGTTTTTTTTTTTTTTATTATTTTTTTTCTCGCGATCCTACGCCTATGAAAATGTTCCGGCGCTGACTCGTGGCGCTGCCCCCTGGGTTTCTGCACGGTGCCCTAAGCGCCCGTTGTTATGGGCCTGTCGTGTAGTCACGCGGTGTGGTTCTATTTTGGTAAGGTGGCATGCTACTGGTTTGACTGGGCTGTGGGGCAGGTTCGGGGGAGATAATCCTCAGCTTTCCATCTGCTACTCACAGAGTCCAATATAACCCAATGCATCGCGAGAGAAGGAGGTCAAAACACATCCACAGATTCCGCTTCCACCGTACTGATGTTAGGCGCACACAACAGCCCAGCGAGCATTATGGTGATGCACGGGGGGAAGGGGGGATGCTCGTTGCAGAGGTCTATTGCAGCGCCCACAACAATTTCTGTGAAAAGGCCTGTACCTACGTTATTACTACGCAACAGTCACACTGGGTTGCTCATTTTGAAACTATGGGTCACATGACATTGGATTGCGGAAAACATGGCCTTAAGAAATTAACTAGCACAGCTCGCACTCTAGATGAAAATTCTGGGCTGCTCAGCAGAAAAGCATTGTCAGCACTTCAGCATTACAAGAACCCAAGCATAACATGCAAAGAAGTCCAGAAAGAAAGGGCACACAGCGACCAGTTTATTTACAGGGAAAAAAATGCTAGTCACATGTAAATCTTTTCTTTTAAAAACATTCTTATAAAGTGCGACAAATTTCCACATGTAGCACACACCCGACACACAAAGTGGCACCACTTGACTAATTCACTCTTGAACTGTATGATGCCATCATGTAAAGATCGCATTTTCAAGTACTAAATAAAAAAAACAGCCAGGTACCTCAGTTAAGCCGATCTGTCTTCAAAATCAATCCTACAAGCACAACATATCACAAGCTCAGAAGCTATGCAGACCATTTTCGTTTCACTTGTAAGAAAAACATTATATACTGTTATAATATTTGCGCATGACAGCTGTGTTATACTGATATGCATTAACAACGTTCAGCCTGCAGAGTAGACAGCAGTACAAAATCATCCACACTACTTGCCGGTTCAAAATTTTCATGCAAATGAAGCAGTACGGCCGGAGGTTGCATTTTGAACCCCATTCTAAAGGCAGAAGACATAAGCTAGACACAGCAGATAAAAATCACCTGTTACACAAATCAGTGGATGTCAAGGGTAACCACAGCAATCAAACCATAACCGGGGAGTTGCAATCTGGAAATTTAAAAACTAGCCACGCTTTTACTGTGGGCTGTTATGATGCTTATACAGCTGTAAATCTCGTAATGGCAAAAAGATCAATGTTTGCAGAAATGCAAGTATGTAGAAAAACAGGTTCTTCCACAGCAAAAAAATTTTCACAACATAAAACCGACTGAAAATAGCCAGGCACTTTCAGTAACTTGCAGTAAGCGATGGTTTGTAGAATACATCAATGCAGCTGCAAAAATTGCGTGTGTGTGTGCGTGCATGCACGCATATGTCAGAAACGCACTGGGACTGGTAAAGAAATAAGTTGAGTGCAGTAAACACAAGGCTCATCACCATGTGCTCCGAGAACCCTGTAAAAACTTTACGACATGCCTGTATTGCATTTGTAAACACTGCTGTGAAGGCAAAATATTACAACTTATCCATGCAGATTGGCTGACAGAGGTGAGAGAACCCCATTTTCCAGTTTTAAACTGCATTTGCACACACCTGAAATTGATGCCTTTCTCTTATGATACAAATAACTTTCCAGATGAATGGATAAGCAACACAAACAGGTTTGTCAACAGGTGCTTAACCACAGTTCAAAACTGAAAAAAGCTGGGGCCTCTTATGCGTGTGGGCGTACACCGATGATTTCAGAATTTCTACACAACATAAACAGATAAACACAACCGGGTTGCCTGATACACAAGTCACAGACAACACTGAAAAGATAATCATTGCAAAAATATACAGCTCCAAATTTTATATACAGAAAAAAGTACTGCAGCTCACATTTTGCTCTCAACAGCAGTCTCAAAATTTGTTATATTCATAATAAAACTTTTCTCTCTGATGACAAATAAGTTAATAGTATCTTTCTGGCTTCTAGTATATTATAAACAGAAATCCTTTACAAAAAGGAACAGTCAAAATGGCAAGGCATATATATATGTCTCCTATATATACACTGCACATCAGAAGCTTAAAACTGCAAACTGGGGACTGCAGATGCCTTACATCACGTATTGCTGTCATTTCCTTTACATCTCTTGTTAAAATATACACTAGTATATGCTCTGTCACTTTATTAAGTAAAATACAAAAATACTCTGGCCTTCCTAGAAGTTGAAGGGAGGACCGTGTTTAGCTATCTTTCAGCGACAAAATGCATACTTAGCAGAAAGCCACTGAAAATGTATACATTTTTCAGTTCTGCATTCACAACTACAACAGTCCTCACACTTCTTAAGTGATCCTTCTAGCACATGAAATTCTAGTTGTTCTTTCCCCCTAGCTTCTAAATGACATGTAGACTGCATCTAAAGGTTGTGCGATGCAATGTCCCAGCAATCACAGGTAAATAAAAAATTATAAACAGCCTGTCCTGAATAGAACATGTGTTTTAATGTAAATACAACCTCTTTAAATAAGAAAAGGCATGACCATCAATGTATAAGGACAAGATTAAAAATGTGACAGCAGACATCATGAAAACCAAGTAGGTAGGAGAAGAACTGCGACACACCATGCAAGGATACAAAGAAATAACAAGTATTGGAGCATCACATTTGGCGGCCACTGTCACATACTGGAACAAATGGGAGGGGGGCTTTAGCAATATATAAGGGGCATTATAGGCAACAGGCAGGTCACACGTGAGCAAAATCTCGTCACATCACAGCAGGGGGTGGGAGAGGAAAGTACACAATTCTAGCAGCACAGCAGGAAACACTAGGAGTAGCAGCATGCGGGCCTCTTGAAGTCTCCTTTGTCTGCATCAACTGCCACCATCCGTGGGCGTCTAGCTAGGCACCATTGGCACTGAGAGGAAAGTGCCCCTCCAGAATGGGCACACCTGAAAGGGCACCCTGTGCTTCTCTTCTCGAGCTCTTCCGCTCACAGGCTAGAAAAGGCCAGCCTGTTTTTTGTGCTTGTTCTGCATCCAGTGTGGAAGCCCATAGAACTCTGCCTTGGTGCATTTGAATTCAGCCTGGAAGGTTTTCAGGGAACGTTAAGGCAAAATGGGCAAACAAAATTCAATGTGACGACAGCTTACTTCCCATAAACATACTCCGTTCAAGACCGATGTTCTTCAAATTAAGGAGTGACAAAGTGTTGATAATTTACAGTTCACATAATTTTAAAGAATTAACAAAATCATTAAAATATAAAAAATGTTCAACATAACTTGTATTTACTAACTTTTATGTACTTACAGTCGATGACCAATTTTTTAGACTCACTAGGGACCGCGAAAATGTTCGAAAATTTGGGCAGTTAGAAAAAAATCTAAGAGAAAAAAATAATTTTACGTAAGCATCCGATCGCCACTATTGTGGAGAAAGGAGTCAGCAGATTTGTGCCCATTCTGATGCTTGACTGTCTCACCACGCAATATTTACACAGACGAGCAGCTACTGGTGTTCGATGGGTGTACTGCCGTTGGCACATCGCAGGCAAACGCTTGGTTTTAGACAAAGCCCAGACACGAAAGCAAGCCAGCTATTGCTAGTTTGCTGAGCACATCTGCATTTTAAGGATGCTTCACCACAGAGTCCTCAGTCCATTAGGCAAAGCAACGTCAAAATGTGACACAGTTGTTTGTGAAGAGGCAACACTGCTACTGCACTGCTCTTTGAAAGGGACTGACTGGACTTTAGAGGGACTCAAAATTTTGGACTATTTTTTTTTTTTTTTTCCATTCTCAACAGTGTGCACAAAGCTATACACTAGACAAAGCCACGAAAAATCATTGCACAGTCTTCATCTCAAATGTATAGACAACAATATTCAAGCGTTTATTAGGTAAATTACTGCAATTCAAATGATTTTTGGCAGTTTTTGTTCAGGAGCATTCAACCACTTAAATATTTTTCCTGTCCTCTGAAGGCTGAATTGACGAGATTATTCTACATTCGGAAAGACTGGCACAGGCGGGTTTCGTAAGGTGAGGTGAGTGCAAGTTTCAGCAGTGGCCAAGCTCCGAAAGTGGTACGAGCTCACAGCTGCGCATGTGCGCTCAGCACTCACTGCTGTTAATGAACACACATTCTTACCAAACAGTTAACTGCTGGGCTAGTTGTTTTTCATTCATTGTAACAACATCATTTACCACAAAGCACACACCAGACAAAAGAAAGAAATGCACAGCGCCTGTGTTTTGTACTGAGTGCTTTCTTTTTCTCTGGTGAAATGACATGCTTGTCTACGGTATGCAGGCTGTTAATATTGTACCCAAATTTATCAATAATGGCAGTTCAATAACGATCTTTTGCTGTGCCAGCAAAGCTAATTAGCATATTTCAGTACACCACGGCATCCTCCCCAAAAGAACAACTGGTTGCCATAGACGAAGTCAAAGCAGAAGTAATTAAAAGCACAGTTTCAAACTATGGCATCACCACATCGGAGTATGCATGTATATGTCTGCAGATTACTGACAACTATTTTGTCCCAGTGCACACATGCAGTGTCTGATAAGCAAGGCTTTGTACATTGAAAGATCATGTCCCTCCAAGATCAGAAAAAAAGGAAAAGGGTACGAACCTCAAAATCTTCATCTGTGAGATAAGACTCCAGCCTCTTTGGGTCCACGCCCTCAGGCAGGGGGACTGATTTGAGCTCATCAAGCGTATAGTGGGTCTTAGTGAGCTGGGCAAGTGTCTCTTGGACAGAAAGCCTGTCACCGTGGTTTCGATCTTCCTGTAAAAGGCAGACTGCTTGTAAACAAACAAAAGCACAAGCACCATGAACTTGGCAAGGAATGTAGTCAAGCACTGACAAAAACTGCTTTACAAGCTATAGTTACAGAAATCAGCTCATTCAAAAAGCATCTACAGTAATTATGCGGTGCTGAACATATTCAGTGAAGGCTGCGCATCAATCATTGTGTGCTGTAAAGGGAACACTGGTAACTTCTCCTTACATAAAAAATGAAATCGCACGCATTGTTCCTTCCTGTATTCTCTTTCAAACTGAGGAACAACTTTTTGTGGCAACGAAGAGAAAGCAACAGAAGTGGGGCATATGCCCTTCCGGCAATGGTTTGGCTGCAGAACACTGCTGCTTCAGTCCATAACAGGTGCATCAAGCGTCATTTACGGCAACTTCTAACCAGACATTTCCTAACAATGCGTGCATTGAAACCAAAGAACTTCGTTAAAGATACGAGACAAAATACTTAGCATTACCAATACACTGCATTTTATGTAGAAACTTAGGAGCACCAAGGACTATGCTCCGCTGTGTAAGAAGAGATGGTGCATTCGTACTGCAGCTTTGGCTGCACTGCCAAGCCCAGAGTATTTTTCCTTCACTCGGTACCTAAGATGATATTTAGACAAATATAATGAGAATGGCTAAGAACTTTGAAGGAAAACTGTGTGGGCCACTGCACTGATATATACAGCCGTGATATACAAGGTTTAACATCCAAAGTGACTCAACCCGGGCTATGTGGAGCCCTATAGTGAAGGGCTGTGGATTATTTTCTACCCAATGAAGAACTTTAATGTGCACCAACACCATACAGCACAAGGGTGCTCGCTGTGCTTCTCTCCACCAAAATATGGCCACAATAGGATTGAATCTGGGTACCTCAGATCAGTAAAAGGGAACTAACCACCAAGCCAGTGCAGCAGCCGGCACTGAAAGAGTTGAGTGGAGTGGGGAAACAAAGGATACGTGAACAGGCACGTGGAACATTACACAGGAAACTGTGGCACAGCGGTTAAAGTGGCCACTGTTGTATGGAAGACTGCATGCTTGAAAACACTGGTGGTTCCAGTGCTTTAAAGGACTGAGTGACAAGGACTGAGGACTGAGTTCACGATGCATTGCTGGCAAAAAAGGTAGAATGCTACAGTAATGCAATAAATACCTAATTTGAAATTAGTACTTTTTCTACCAGGTCATTTCGTTCAGTTCTCAAGTATTTGGACACACACTGCAAGCTGAACATCATTTCTGGAAGCACTCCCGATACGATGAACAAGTTTTATTGTGTACTAGAAAAAAGTGATTTTTTACATTCCTGTGCTTACCCTAATGTTTATCGTTGCAATGTCATCCCTGTCCTGCCATTCAGGAAAAAGACAGGTGAACTCAACGGGCTCCAGGCCTGCAAACACTAGGTACACCTTTGGTGGGTCACTTGGATTCATTTCTGCAGAAAACATCAAGAGAAAAATAATTTCATGCATTGCTGTCATAGCTTAACAAAAGTCACAATTCAACAAATTATTTTGCAAAAGGTGCAATACGGTGCATCAAAGGAGAGCAGCTCCAAAGTGGTAAGGGTATTCATGGCATTGTTCATGGAGTGATAGTGTAGATGTAAGGTTTGGTGAGTCGTTCTGTTTTTTTTTTTTGTGTGTGTGTGTGTGTGTGTGTGTGTGTGTGTGTGTGTGTGTGTGTGTGTGTGTGTGTGTGTGTGTGTGTGTGTGTGTGTGTGTGTGTGTGTGTGTGTGTGTGTGTGTGTGTGTCTTATCGCTTATTGTGGAATTGTCTGCAAGCAGGACTGAAAACCAAACATTGTGGGGGTTTAGCATGGCTTGAACCTAGTAATAGAGCGAAAGCTGGAGTGCAGCAGCAATAGCCTCTGTAACACTGCCTTTTCAATCCGCAGTTTTTTCATGATTTTTCTTTAAATAAGATTTAGGGAAAGGGAGACACCTAATACTGTTGGGTGGACACGAAGGAATGGTGGACACCTACACCCAACCAGGTCAAGGTCATGTTTGCATATTTTTTCTTGTGAATTGTTTATAGGAAAGGAAAGGTGCAGTATCTGTCAAATTTGAGGGAAGGGAGGTTTGGTTTATGGGGACAGGCTATTAGAGACGCTGCAGTGGAGGGCTCCGAAAATTTCGACCACTTGGTGTTCTTTCGCGTCCACTCACATCGCACAGCACACCTGCGTCTAGCCTTTCACCTCCATAGAACAGCAGCTGCCAAGGCTGGGATTTGATCCCACTTCCTTGGGGGCACAGTAGTTGAGCACCTTAATTATTGCGGCGAGGTGAGGAAAGGGAAGAAGGTGGGAGTGAAAGCACAAAGAGTGAAAGAGGTCCCGTAATGGAGGGCTATGGAACAATCTCGGCCCCCCTGCACCGACAGGAAAGGAGGTTTGACTCTCAGTTTAAGTTAGGTTCTGGGGAAAAGAATGCGTGGTATACTTTTGCTGGGGACACCACAGAAACGTGGGCATCCACACTAATTAGGTCAAGGTCACTTGAAGGTCAAATTATCAGACATGCTAAGTGCAGCTCTACCTAGCGTAGTGAAGCTTTCACTTCAAATGACATTTTTCCTTGCACAGAAATGTACAGCATTCTTCTGGCGTAGCCAGTGAGTACCTTGCTGGGGCACAATGACTGAATTATCGCTTCTGTCACTTTGGCCAGCGAGTGCGACAGAGGTCTTGAATTCTTTCGCGTTTGCATTTGGCACCCGATGTCAGTATTGTGATTGCGCTATGTGATGCTGTGCAATCAAATGGCAAATTCAAAGGAGAGTGAAAGAGATGACATTATTTTGAAAAAATAGAAACTCTTTAAACAGATGTCGTGAAGAACTTTTGTTTGTCTATTACTTCTGTGAGCAGAGAGGGTGGAGGATATTCTCTTGTTTAAGCACCACCGCCCTGCTTTTCATGGTTGACTTGTCTGGAGCTAGGCGAGCTGGGCTCGCACTTGAGTAGCCGCGCAGATTTCCCAGGCCGACCAGAAAGTTTGTTTATTGTAATTTGTCTTCAACCCTTTGAGTGCTTTGGCTGTGCAGGTACTGCGGACGAATTCTGTCCCGGATTTTTTTTTGCCATACGCGTACTGCCGTGAGCATGCATTTTTAAATATCAAGCCGTTTTTAAAAGATGTGCTCTCTAAGAGGTGCTGCCGCCTTCTAGAATGTACAAGAAGCACTAAAAATTACTTATGCTGCCATCTCGCGAAGGAAACGAAAACTGACCATGACTGTTGTGTTTCACTCAGTTTACGGCAACGCATCCTCGTGGTTTCTGTTTCTCTGCGCAATCACAGCGAAAACATGAAAGTTTATCCATGTCTCTGTTCGAACGCTAGCAGAGGCCCATGAAGGCTAATTTTCGTCTTTACTGGTGCTTTCTCAGCTTATCGACATCCAAGGGGTGTCATTACTTGCCCACTTAGTTTCACTGATGCTGTGAATGTAATACTTTCCCTATATATTTTTGCCTACTCTTCCAGAAAGTTAAGTTTTGTTTGTTTAAAATCGGCAATAAAACAATGTGACACTGGGGGCAAATGTTTTTGAAAATGTTCCACACTAACGGGTCAGATTGTCTGGACCTAGGTGGTAGACCCCATGCGCGAGTAGGCACGAAAAGGGTCTGTGGGGCGGCCAGAAAGTTTGTGCATTACAAGTCATTGTAGATATCCTGTACACATTTCTTGTTATTAATGGTTTTCCACTGATCTCTCTCAAGTTTCCGTAAACCAGAAGTCTGAATGAAGAAAGAAGAAGACAACAGGAAGAGAAGAGCCTGGATGTGTATTGCATGTGTATGCGCACACAATCATGACTGTAGCGGTGGACCCACTGATGAAGTGGCAGCACTGATCGTGATGATTCCCACCAAGGAGAATGGCACGACTAGCATGCAGTTCTGGCACAATGAAAGAAAGAAAAAAAAACCAACTTGAGTGGAAGGAAGAGAACAAAAAAAAAATAAAAATAAAAAGGAAATGCAAAAACACATTGTGCTAATTGGCATCCAAAACGACTAATTTGGCTGGCTGATATGTGGCCGATAGCTGCCCTCCACTGCCGCCCTCACCCCGTGAGAGCAAAGATCAGAAAAACTAAACAGAATCTACACAGTTTGACTATTCTTAGAGGAAGATCTGCCCTTTTGTCATCAAGCCAGCTGCTGCACATGCTTCAAAGGTCTGTGTGACCTAATCCACAGCATGCAATTCAGGTCAACCGCTTGCCATGCTGTTTGTAACTGGACACTGTTTCCTTTGGGGAGTTTGTCTGAAGTGGCGAGAGACCAGTAGTGTCTGAACTAGTGCACTTTCGATAGAGACATGTATGGCCGTTGGCCAGCTCAGAGCCAGAAGGTCTAATTATTTGAATGTCCGAATGAATGACAGATGAATGAATGAATAAGGTTTTACTGTTATTTCAGCCTTAACCCTTGTTTATGCAGATGGTTGTGTATGTTTGACCTCACACTGTGGTTCTTACCCCAGTTCTGCAAGAAGCTGAAGCTAACAAGGCATGTGAATAATCTGATATTGTAACAACACTTACGGGCAGATTGTATTTTTTTTGTACAGCAGAAAACTGCCCAAATGACCACAAACCTTGGGAGTAGTGCAATGCTGTCTCCATGGCCAGGCGACGTGTTGTGTTCCATCGCACTTTTTCTGAACTGTTTGGAACCCGAGGCAGGCCCGTTTCAGAGTCGTTCGATGGCCACCAGCCTTGCCAAATGTACATCTCGTGACGGTTATCGAGGAAGAACACAGCTGCAGACGACATGCCAAACATCAGAACTCAAAAATGCACCCACACTTAAAATGCATTTTGCACACATCAGGCACAGTACACAAAAGCTTCCTTTGACAGCTGTTACGCAGTATGGTGAATCGGAAAGATTACGCAAAGAGACATTGCCATCATAAAACAAGCCGATACAATATAGTTAGTACTTAATGAAGCGAAGATGGAGGCTACCATGTATTTTTGTTTTGTTAGACAGAAGAAATTTTTGTGCCCTACAACTACCAGAAATGAAACTGCACCTTCTTTGTTAAAGCAGACAGCCAGTAGAACACGGAGCTGGCAATGTGGTCAAAATTATACTGCTTCAGCACTCCAAGTGACAAAAATTATGAATGTGTGGCTATTTATCATGTTTATGCAACAATGTTATGAGCTTAAAAATCTGATGCATTTGAAGTTACTAAAATTGTACCGTCATAAAGTCATTTAGCAATTCAATTGATGTTTGAAGCAAGACTTCCAAGAATATTTCATGTTAGCACGTTCATAAAGACCGACCGACTAGCAAAGCCAACAAGGAGTTGCAGGTTATTTCCCTGCCTTAAATAGCCCTGTAGAAGAGATATGATGTGTGCTTAAGCGAAATGCATTACAAAATATTTGAACAACAAGAGGAATAAATAGCTCCGATGCACTTCCAAATGTTCTAGGAGTGCATTTTTAAGAAATATTTTACCACTAGATCAGGAAAAGTGAATAGATGAGTCACCACAGTTGTGTTAAAAAAATTTTGTCCAATGTTATAAGAAATACCCAAAGACTGAGTAGGAGAGAAAAAAAAAGCAAAAAAAAATAAAAATAAAGGAGTGATGCTAGGGCTTTATGCTTGGGTTCCACGCACCAGTGACTTCTCGCCTTCAGTGCTCTGATATGCTTCAGTTTAGAGAATCAATGAAAGTTAACAAACACAGAAGGAGAACTAAGATGATAAACGCCTGACCTCTCTAGCAGCCATGTTTTCCCCCTCAAGGTGTGTGCATGCTATACTTGGCTCACCTGGCTGCGTAGCACTGTACAGGTCAGATTGCAGGAAGGGGTAGGCACAGGGTACATCAGTCTTCCGGAAAGGGCAGAACACCTCGTTAGCTTCAAAGGTGCCAGACACTAGTGTCATGTGGAAGAGCCTCGGTGTGAAGTCAAAATCAAGGGTGCCTGCAAAGAGTGAAAAGGAAGAAGTCCATATGCTTAAAGCTCATAATGCAAGTACTACAGTCAGGGAGCTACATAGCAGAAGCAGGTTACACTCACTGTCCAGGAGCGAGACGAACAGATGCTGCTTCTTTTTCTTGTCGCCTCCAAATGCATCCCAGAAGCTCCGCTCCTCAGCACCTTCCCTTGCTTCGGTCAGTTTCAGCTCCACATCTTTCGCCACAGCCATTTCAACTGGTGTTCTGCAGCCACAGTGCGACAATGATCAAGGCTAGCTTGCATTTATTACAGGTCACAGCTACCAAGCACAGTGGAAAGGGGGAGGTTCAACAGTGCAGCATTATTCACACGCTTCTTTGAAAAACTGATTGAGTTTCAGAATTCAGTGCCACACAAGCAGTACAGTGAACTTTTTTCTTTGTTCTAAAAAGTTTCCGTGCAAGCCCTTTAAGGTATAGTTACTGTCTACCATCAGTTGGGAGTCAAAGAGGAGTAGCCTGTCTGGATAACTGAAGCATCGTGCATCTTTCACGAGTATTCCAGATATTTACCGAGGAAGCAATGTACTGATGATTTGTAGATCAGAGCCAAAGCAAGCAAATTCGAAAATAGATTTAAAAGTAAAACTTCACGCTTTCCAAGGCAGCAAGACTGTGTGCAGAGCTTTAAATTCCTGGAAACATTCATTTTTCCCTTTTTGCTGGACCAAACCAACAGGAAGTAGCACTCATATCAATGACAACACAGACTAGTTTGCATGCATGTGCAGTACAAAAGCGATATCTGGGCTACCAGAGAGCCACAGTGAAAGACTAAATTAACCGCTATCACCCGCATGCACCGACATTTCACAAGCACGTCTGTACTTTAACATTTCATCCCCACTGAAATATGCATACTTGCCAACCTGGTGCGATCAAAAAGTGAGTTTTTTTTATTCACGCTAACAATGGTGGGGTATAGGGGGGATGGGGGCAAATGGTCAGGCAGTGTCCAATCAGTTTTTTCTAGAAGCCTTGCAGTAGCAGACTTTGCTAGCTTCAAAAATTGGATAGTTCTGCAACTGTCCTTGACCAGCAGCAGATGTTGAAGGGTTATGTTGCACAGTGACGAGTGAAATTCAGTTCTAGTTTCAGTTTGAAGTCACATTCACCACCGTAAAACATGCTGACATCATATCCATACATTGTCCAAAATTAAAAATGCTTACCTTTTCTTGATGTTATGAAGCACGGAAATTCAGAAGTACAAGATAGCAAAAACATTCAACCAATATCACCTCTTTTTGGAATTTGATAATGCCATGACTTCACGCACATGATAATTCTAACTTCACACTGTGCACTGCACACAGGCGGCCTAGCTAACCCTCAACTTACACAACTTAGCTGCAATAGCAAACAAGAAATGCCACCAGTCAGAGCTGTTTTGGCTTTGTTTGGCTTTGAATGGCTGCCTGTCTAATAATGCCGATGGTGCTACCACGGCCACTGATAGTGATGCTCCATTCTTGAGCGAGCAGAGAACGTTTTGGGAGATACAGGGCACTGGTTATACAATCGGAAACCTCAGTCGAAAATCAGAAGCTTCTCAAGGAAATCGGGAGGGTTGGCTTGTATGGATATGTCCACCATGACCAGCAGGGTCCAAGCCTGTAAACCTTGTGCTCGGCACATGCATTATTTTTATTGCACCACCCTCACATTCTTTTCTCTTGATGCCACTTGGAGTACTGACCATCCGCACCAATCCCTCACATTGCAAAATTAAAATGCGTTATCGAACGGCACTCTGCACTGAAATGAATGCCACTCTTAAAAAGAAATAGTACAGACTCACTGTTCAATAATGGCCTTTGCTGCAGCCTCTGCCACCTCCTGAGCGTGGGCACAGCACTTGGCCCCATGCCACAGGTAGGTGCGTCCACTTGAGCGACTCAGCACGAGGAAGGAGCCACGGCTGCGCAAGTTCTGTACACCAACCGATGTCTCCACCAGAGCTGCCTCCAAGGGACACTCACCACGAACCACAAACATGCGCCAGTCCCCTGCAGCACCACACCAGGAGGCAGCTTAACAGAGTAACGAGCAAAGAACCACCTTGGCACTGGCATGCGGACCGTTGCTAATTGCTCCCGTGCTGATGCACAAGTAGCAAACGAGCAGACGAACAACTGTGTGACTCAATGAATCAAACTTCAAGGAAATTGAGAACTTGCTCAAGTTAGGTGAGTATGAATCAACAAGCAACGACTAATTGTAGTAAACTATTATTAATTCAATGTTATCAGTACCACACAAAATATCCACACAAGAATTTGGAATTAACCAAGCATAACAGCAACAAAGATCTAGGCAGAAAATTTCTTGCAAGAATGGACAACTTTTATTGGACAATGTATGTAGGCCCATAAAGGTAAACACCCCCAACTCCGAATGAGAGTCAATGCCTATAGATGCATTCCATAGTTGGGAGTTAGGCCCACTTACAGGATGAGTCAAGAGTTCCCAGGCTACCGGGGTCCGTACACAGAGCTTGTGTCGTTTTTAGAGGTATCTGCTACCTCCCTAACCTTGAATCATCTGACTGGTGGGAATGCTGGAGCCAGAAGTCAGTACCATTTCCGACTCCGGCATTTCCACCAATCAGATGACTCAGGGTCAAGAGACGACACTTCCAAAAACCACGCAAACTCAGAATATGGACTTGGACCAGCTTCTCAGCCATGTAGTAGAGCATTTCCGACAACCCCTAAACATCACAACCACTGCAGAAAATAGTATAGTATTTCTTATCTCTAAGAACCTCAGCAGATTTAAAGGCATTACAAGTCCAAGAATGCACTGCTGAAAAGCAGATCCTGCAGCATGGGAACATTTTAAGTGCCCTGTACTTGCTTTAAAGTAGTTGTTTCCACTTTAGCAAAGGAAACTTACACCTATTTCATAATGTCAGATCAAGCCAACTGTATAATTTTTAAGAATTAGTAACTGCTATAACCAAAAGTAAATGCAGCAAGTGGCCAAATTCCATGCAAAGGAGAGGCTCCATGAAGGCACGTGTGCCTAGGCCTGGTGACGAAATTAACTGCAAATGTTGAGCTGTGCTCATATTGCACAACAAAGAGTGTGAACATGATTTCACTGCCCCATCTAATGCCCCTGCCCACCTAGGTCAGCAGGTTCCTCTTGCCGTTTGCCACTGTAGACAACCATCTTGCCCTTGAAGAGGTTCAAAAAGCAGGGTGGTTCCCTACCCTGCAAGACACGGACCTGAAAAATATACAATAATAAAAATGTAAGCAATTTAGAGAAGCAAAGTACATGCTCGCATGACATTCCATGCCATGCAGTTTCTCATCACCATTCCCTATATGTGGCCTATAAGCATAAGAGTACAATACCCTTGAACAGGGCCTAGATCGCACGTACCTAGGCATCTAGTGCCCTCTTTCATCGGCGTTATGAAGCACCTTCAAAGTACGCACTACAATCGATCCTGGATATACTTAATTGTTGTTTATATCATCGAACTGTAGAAGAATCCAGTTACACCTCGCACCAGGCATCAAAAAAAAAGGGGGCGAAAGGGGGGGGGTGTGGACTGCGCGCAACGAAGCAAAAGTGCTATTGGAGTTGAGGCAATAACTATAACTGCAATAAAAATGCAATTAAAATTGGAAACAGGTGATTTCTGCGCTGCCTTCAGCAGCGAAGCAGGCCATGCAGGAGTCGCCGCAGACCTTTGATCAGCTAGGACCGCCTCACAGAACACTGGCTACCCTGCATAACAGCAGTGTAGTGTTCAAAACAAGCATGCCAAATCAAAGGCCACTTCCAAACAGATTCGACATTCACTTCACAATGAGATTTTACAGCGTCTGCGCTGCGAGCAGGTGCCCAAGAACACTCAGCAGACCTGGCTTTATGCACGCAGTTATCAAAAAATGCCATTAGGAGAAGCGTGGTGTGCAGTTCGGTATATTTAATGTTTCATTCGCGGGTGTTAGATAAATGTGAACACTGCTATATTTTTGCAAGAAATTTCCAATGGGATATTTAGGCACTTTAATATAAGTAATAATTCGGTATATCCGGGTTTGACTGTACTGAACCATGTGTGGCACTTATGGTAGCACTATAAGATAGTTCTGCCATTAGAAATAAATAAAGTATTCTTATGTGCATTACAAATTTCCAGAAAAAATTTCCCCACATAGCCACCAATTAAGCATGCATTCCTTTAAAATAAGCAAGCTTTTTGCATACTTCATGAGGCTATTCCTGTGAAATTTATAATCAGGCAAATTCTTTTGCTTGATGTCTATTTTCTTGGCATACATGGCTTTGTTATGCTGTCACACTGTTCTGTTTGCCTACCACTTTCACCAAGTGTTCAGTAATTAGCTCGAAACCCTGCCCTGAATTGTTCTGTCTTGTGGGAGACGAACTGCCTCACTATTTTTCTATGCTTGTTAACCAGCAGCCCAGAGCATGCATTGTGTCCTCAGAGATGGTGACGCTCACGTATAGCACAGTCAACAGCATGCTAAAGTATGAAATCCCTTTTGGGCCCAGTCTTGCTCCATCAGCTGAGATGATAAAAAATACTTCAGCTCATCCAGATAAGTGCCCACAATGCATTCCCAGCGAGGACACAGTGGATGTAACAAAATTCACTAGCAGACGACACCGTTCACTCACATGAGGTCCCCGCTCCTCGTCCAGCTCGACGGTGAGCAAAGCACAAGCCCCTTGCTCGGTAACTGTGGAGTCCCGGCCGTGCCAGAAGAAGTAGGCACAACGCTCTCGCCCAGCTGCAACATGCCGCGACCTCTGTCCTGACAGATGACGACCTAAAGCAAAAGAAAGAAAGAAAAAGAAAAAAAAAGAAAAAAAAAAAGTCATCTTCGTGGGCCATTGTTTTGAGCTATTTTGTCCACCCACTTTGTTCTGGGAAACTTCCTGACCTCATGACCTAACACCAAATTATCTGCTGTCATGGCTATTCACTTCTTCCCTATGCCTCCAATTTCATGAAGAAATTGCCAGTTATCTGTCCAGCTCATTACATGTGCTGTTCAAACCCTTTTTCAATCCTTGTTTCAGCTGGAATACCATGAATTCATATCCTTCTCCATACTGGCATAGCTCTTAATCCCTAACATATTCAGTTTCCTGCTACCTGCAACTATTAACTTTCCTTTTGCTGCACTTTATTAGCTGCACTGTCTTTGGAGTCAACTGAAGTTTTCATTAACCTCCAAGTTTCAGTCTTAGAGGCAAGTACTAGAACACACTGGTTACACAAATGCCTTTACAGGCAGATAAAGAGGCTACTGTTCATAACTTGAGAGCCTGCCAAACATGCTCCAAACCCTTCTTTATTTTTCTATCGATTTTTATCTCTTAGTACTGCACCCTCTAGTACACAGCCTGTGGATTATACATATATAAGCATTCAAATTTTACGCTGTGAGGACTTTCTGCGAGTGTCGACTGAAAATAGCAGTTTTGTTTTCAAAGGCATTCAATATGACAGGCCATATAAGCAATTATTACCACGATTTTTTTTACTGGCCTATTAGCAGTGCATTCACGCTTCATTTGAAGAATACCATGTTGTGAGTTGCACAATGGAGGAAGAACAGAATAACATTTGCATTTTGATGCCTTCATGGTTTCGTGAACTGCACTCCCTGAAGAATACGTACAAGTGTAGACAACTCGGCAAAAAACCAGGTGCAGACAATAGTCTGCAAATTGCGGTTCATATCCATTCAGACTATGTGACCTTAAAGACTCTGTTCATTAGATGCTGCTGCTGAACATTAGTCTTCATGATATGATTCTATATATTTGCAAGGGGCTGAAGCAGGGTTTTTTTTTTACCAGGTCAGTGAAAAGTTTTAAAGCCGGTTTAGACAGCTTTGGAGCAATAAAATGGAAGTTTTGGAGCATTTCAATCATGGTTTGGAGCATGCTTCTAGGGTAAAAAATTTTCTCTTCCAGACATACAAAAAAAAAAAAATCCAACCTGATTCCTTTTTATTCAACGGTCAAAACTCAACTTTCCATCGCCCTGCTGTGTTGCTCACAGTCATTTGATAGAACTGCACCGGAACACATTTCCTACAACAGCCCACTGTGTGACAAGAAAGCAGTAATTCGCTAAGTTTGATAGCAAAACATTGAGGCAGCCAGTTAGGAGCTGCTTTGGAGCAAATGAAGCAGCACTTCAGGCCATATATTTGAAAATGTGCTTTGCTTGCTCAAGTCCTCACTCATTAATAGCAATTCATTCCCTAATTACTTTGCAATGTCATGAGTGGAATGTATAACACTTGGGTATTGGGCAAATACATATAATACTTCTAGTATTCGTTTCGTCCGAAACCAGCGCCCTCACCCTTCAAACTTCATTTTGTATGCAACTGCATATTCAATCATACTTGCAATAGCCTACTACACCATCTAAGACCCATTAGCATTTACAACTGTCTTTGCCAAATCTCAAAAAAGCAGGTTAAAACTGTTCTCAATGAAATAAAAAGATTAGTTTCTGTGAACAAGCAATGTGAAAAAAAAAAAAAAAGCAAAACTAAGAATATGTCACACATTGCACCCCCTCAGAGTCTACCCACAGCATGAAGATCTAATGCCCAGCAACTGTCTCACCTGTTTGTGACACTGCATACTGCCATCGGACAACGTAAGTGTCACCGCTGTAGAACTGGCCGTAGCTTGACTCTGGCAGTGTCCTGTGTTCATACTCCGTGATGTGCCAGACCTGAGAAAAATTAGGCAACAGCAGTAAAGAAAAATGCAAATTGTCTGAGCCGTCAAGATTAAATATATATAAGGGAAAAGTGCAGATGTGAAATTGTGTACACCGGGCTTTTGAAAACACAGGTGCCACTTTTTCACTATAGCAAAATTCCAACTAGAAATTGATAAGTGCATAAACTTAATAACTTAATATATTACAATATATATTTATATATATTTATATTTAATGCAATCTGTAAGTGCAAGTTATCTTCAGCACTCCAAAAACAAGAAGATGGCTGCATTTAGTAACAGTTTGCAAATCTGCAATTTCCTATTCCTCCGAGGTATGTAACTGTCTCAATAATTCTGCAGGCTACCTGTACACACTGCGGTTGCACTTTTAGTGGGGGGATTACCAACAGCATTTTGGTGCACACTTCATAGTAGGTGAAAATTCAATTTGGAGTAGCTACCTCATGTTTTGTAGCAGCCTGATATGAAGGAACAATGTAAAGATACAAATACTTATAGACGGTTTGGTTTGGTTTACGGAGTCTAACGTGCCAAAACAACTCAGGCTATGAGAGAGAAAAATGCAAATATCGACGGTTTGGTTTGGCTTATGGGGTCTAACGTACCAAAGCAACAAGATTTTCAAAGAATAATGTCCTGCATAAATACCTGAATGGTGCAAGATCATAGGCAGTCGTCCTAACCAGGCTTCCATTTTTTTTTTAAACGCATTAAAATTTACTTCAAAACAAAAAAAAATGTTAAAATTTGTACTGTTTACAGTAACACAAATCTTCCTGCGGAAAAGCCGCAGAGAATATTGAGCAATGACCATTCTACTTGCTTTTATTCGTAAGCACCACTTTGTCCCATGTTTTCAAACTTAAAAAAGGTCGCCAAATTTAAAGAGGTTACGTGACTGCATTCCTGTGACGAAAATGCTGCCACTCTCCAATGCAATCCAATTGAAGGAATTCATATTGGGAAAGGTAGGGTCATAAACCCAGCAGCCGCCGGTCACAATGACCTTTGCAGGATAACTGCTTCCTTATGATGCTTCACTGAGCAGTTACAATACTGCAGCAGGAGCATGACCATGACAACTGTGTTTTCTTGCTGTTCAACAAAACTGCACCTCTTGCAACAAAGCATTTTGTTGTGCATGCTCAATCATATTTTCACCGCAGACGAATGGAGCTTTACAATAAAGTTCCAAAGTGCCTCGCAGCCATTTTCGCCAGCATTTACAATAACAGGAATCCGTTCGGACTCCCTCACAATGGAACACAATTCAAGCTCGAGTAGCAGCAGACATATGGCTATGGCCAAAGCCCAAGATTGCATAAGTACATGAGGCACAGTCTACCACTCTTTACTATAAAAACCAGCACTCTACACCTAAGGTTAGAATTAAGGTGGCTCCATTGCATGAATAAATTGTCAGTTCAGATGTTGAGAGTGCAGTTGTAGTGAGAGCCAGTGAACTCCACATAATCAAGCCATCTATACCATCAGATCCTCGTGGCCTTACAAAACTTATTGTGTATATGATGATCTTGTACAAAATACAATTTAGCAATTTAGCACTACTTGCACCTCTCAAAACCAATTTTTTCCTTTTATGTGCATTCGCTGTGCTTGTATGGGGCAATGAGAGCTGTGCCGCCGAAGCATATTTGCAGACCATGTGCGCATGACGTACTAACAGTAAGTGGCAAACGGTTATAAAGTGAAACAACAGGGCTGGATTTTGTTGGTCACGTTTATCATCACACGCAAGGAGAAGGAACCAGTCAAGATTTTGTACATTATGAGGTAACCTGTGCACATTAGGCAGCAGCCTTAGCCTCTCCATATACCTCTGTTTCAGATTGTGGAAATATAGTATTTTTGAGCAGCCTTGGCACAGTTTTATCAAAAACCATAAATTTGAAGCAGCAAGTAGTAAATAGGTTTAATGCAGCAATGACCCAGGTTGGCGCAGCATTCCCACCACTGCAGGTTCTAGATGTCCAATCTCATCCTAGTTTCCGCAATGAATTTTAGGCCCGTCGTGAGCAAGCGAGTATATACATCTGACTGCAGCTAGCTGATTTATGTGCGTCCATCTAGCTCACTGCCTTGAAAATTTAGGAGGACTTTTGCGTAACTTGCCGAATCGTCCTACACAGCTATTTTGCCACCAAAATTAATCCTCAAGAAGCCCTGTCGGGAGGTAGTGCTCACACCTGCATGGCCCGTTTGGAAGCTCATTGTTACCAATGATTCACTGACTTCTCCGTATAGTTTTTAAAAAGTCTCTCAATGGCTTTTCAGCAAATTTTTTAATAGTTGAACAGCCTTTTCTGACCTGGGAACAAATGAAAGTATTCTCTCTCTCTCTCTCTCTCACACACACCCCGCCGGGGTGGCGCAGTGGTTATGGCGCTCGACTACTGTTCCCAAGGACACAGGATCGAATCCTGGCCTCGGCGGCCACTAAAAGCAAGGCGCCCGTGTGCTGTACGATGTCAGTGCACGTTAAAGAACCCCAGGTGGTCGAAATTTCGGGAGTCCTCCAATACGGCGTCACTCTCATAGCCCGAGTCGCTTTGGGACGTTAAACCCCACAAACCAACCAACCAACCATCTCTCTCTCTCTCTCTCACTCACCCCCCCCCACCCCCCCCCCCCCCCCCCCTCTCTCTCTCTCTCACACACACACACACACACACACACACACACACACACACACACACACACACACACACACACACACACACACACACACACACACACACACACACACACACACACACACACACACACACACAATTTTTAATGCATGCTTGTCAGGAGTTCCCTTTAAGCAGTATATTACAAACCTAGAGAAATTCTAAACAAACACGTTGTGGCACCCTGAGCAAACAGTAAAATGTGTAAAGCCATTTCTTGCCCTGTCAAATAGCTGCTACATCCACGCTTAGAGCATTTTTGAAGTGTAAAGCAGATCCCTAGTGACAGCTGGTGGACAGTGTAAAAAAAACAAGCATGAAAATGAAAGGAGCAAAGGGACCACAGCTCTATGCAGTATTCATTGCTCTCTTTTCATGCCTCCGAAGGTAAGAGGCTTGCAATGTCAAGTAGGTTACGCAAAGCATTGTTTTTAACTGCTGTGATAACTAAAAAGTGAGCAGCAGCATGACAAAGATGCACGTAAACAAGGCCCAAACATTGGGTGAAGCCCTTCTACTTCACCAATTGCCAAGACTATTTGTTGGCTACACTGATGTCCGTTCTTTGTTTTATGGGCACATGCCTGCCTTATCATCATCATCATCATCAGCCTGATTATACCCACTGCAGGGCGAAGGCCTCTCCCATATTTCTCCACTTGACCCGGTTCTGTGCTAGCTGCATCCACTTGACCCCTGCGAACTTCTTAATCTCATCCGCCCACCTAACTTTCTGCCTCCCCCTGCTACGCTTTCCTTCCCTTGGAATCCAGTTTGTTACCCTAAGCGACCATCGGTTATCCTCTCTTCGCACTACATGTCCTGCCCATGTCCATTTCTTCTTCTTAGTTTCCACTAGAATGTCGGTAACTTGAGTTATTTCTCTGACCCACTCTGCACGCTTTCTATCTCTTAATGTTACCCCTACCATTTTTCGTTCCATAACCCTCTGGGTTGTCCTCAACTTAAGTAGAACTCTCTTGGTTAGCCTCCACGTTTCAGCCCCATAGGTGAGTACAGGCAAGATGCAACTGTTGTATACTTTCCTCTTGAGCGATACCGGTAAGCTGCTAGTCATAATCTGCGAGTGCTTGCCAAATGCGCTCCATCCCAATCTTGTTCTTCTTGATATTTCCTTTTCATGGTCCAGATTTGCGGTTACTATCTGTCCTAAGTAGACATATTCGCCTACTATTTCCAGTAAGAGCTGCCTTGTAAGTGCTTGCATTTCTTGCAAGGTGTGGCATGCTAGCAGCATTCAGTGTCAGTAGCAATGCTGCCCTTATAAACAGACAACAAATGAATCTGATGTATGCACAGAGTGATACTCAGTCCCCTTTTCTACTCAATGACTACACTTGCACACAACTGCACTTTTGTGAAAGGCAAATTACGCTGCAATAAACTTAGCAGATAAGACTTAAGTCCACTGAATGATGCGGTCACCCTATGTGCACTGTTGCTGCCCAGGCTATGAACAAGCCCAAGAACTTCCAAGACAAGTAGTCGGATGCTGGTACAACTACCAGGCTATATAGGTGCACACAGGCTCAGATTACCTTGATTGCCAGAGTGTTTATGTGGTACTGCCTGCGCTCATCGACATCATAGTATTCAAGGCCTCGTCCCAGATGGGAGCCAGACAGCTCAAGGTCTGGCTCTGCAGGACGCTTTTCCAGCAGTTCCTTGGCATCGCAAGGCTTCAGCTCAGAGTCCAGAGAGTCAGACTGCAATGAGTAACAATTACATAGCATTGCATGAAAGTGTTCTCAATGCAAAGCAAAGTGAAAGTTCATGAACACAGCAGCCTCCATTTTTGTTATTAGGGGGAGGGGGGGAACTAGCAGTGAAATAGCATTTGGTCTTAATAGCTTCTCTTACTCTTCCCATACTCTCTTCATATTTTCTAATAATCTTTTCTATGCGTTTCTTTGCTCAAGTGCTGAATAACTTTGCTCTCAGACAAGTCTTTCTCAGTCTCAATTTTTGCCGAGCCATCTTTAGTCACTTTCACTGTTGCTGGGGCGTTTTTAAAATATTAAAATGTCATTTCCTTATCGGTTATTTCTCACTGCAAATAGAGAGGTGGATCTTGCTCCACTTTGCTAACTGTGGCAGGTGGCGCACTATAAAACCAAATGAGACATTTCTTACACAGCAAGGTTTCTAATGCTAATGCACAATAGAAATCCGAGTAAAACACATACTGAAATAAATACAGCTGCTCCTAATTTTAGCAATACATTTTGTCAGAAAAAAGAGTGAAAATAAAGATACAATCGGTTCCAAGCTTCTGAAGCGTCACACCGCTACGCCAATAAGTATGACTGTCAATAAATAAAGTGGTAGTATATGGAATCAACAAAAAAACTATGTAGGCTACGAGAGGCGCCGTGTGGAGAATTATACTTTTGACTCTGGGGTTTTTTTCTTGTGCACTAATAGTGTATGGCACGCAAAAGTTTTTGCTATTTGCACCAGTTGCACTTCGGTGGAGGTAACCAGGTTTCAGTGTTGTGTCTCTAGGCCCAGCAGCCAAACAACACAGCAACTAGACCATCATGGCACATACAATGCAAAGTTTAAAACTGAGATGGCCGAGAGGATGCTTTCTGCCTGAATTTGCGGTGAACCGTTATAGTCTCTTCATAATAAAAACATACCAAGACTACTTTTATTATGAAAGGTACATGTGGGTCAAACACCCTTACCCTTTTTCAGACAGTATTTGTCATGTGGACAGTTAAAAAAAAAAAAGAAATCAGTGTAGGCACCCTGTTTAGCAGAAATCATAGGCAGAATTTTTTTTTACCGCACTGCATCACAATGAACTGTTTTCACACTGTTTTCACAAGAAAAGAGAAGACAGGACAAGAAAGAGACAGAAAGAGAAGATAAATATAGCATGTTCCAAACTTGGAAGTCAAATTGGAAAGCCAGATGCAAGGTGAAAACATCCAACTGTGAAGGAATAGCAGTGATCAATGCACCTTGCTGTCTTCTTTTGCTTTGTTTTTGACACGAATGAGCTTGGCGTCATCTGGCCAGTCCAGAAACTTCTCTTTGAACAACACAGGCTCCATGTGCTGGTTCACTTTGGCAAAGAGTGTCCAGTTTGGTCGCACATTGCTTGCCATGAACTTCTGCTCTTCTGGGCCTTCGTAGGAGGAGAACCAAAACAAGGAATCAAGTGATTTATACAATATTTCAGAAGACCTTGACAATGCCAAACGTGAATACAAGTTTACACACAAAAGTGTCTGAGAAAGAGAAACAGCTATTGGCCAGTACACATGCCTCAGAAAAGCGAAATTACAAAATCCCTATCAGTGCCATGTTCACAACGAATTGGGGCAAGACTCAGATACCAGCAACAGTCAGTGTGATTTTCCTTACTGCTCCCTAATGACTACCAAATGCTTTTGCTTGATCATTAGGTTAGCACTAAGCACTGCAGTCGAATCTAATTCTGAAATTAAGCATTCCACACTGAAAGAACTTGAATTGGTGAAATGCCATACAGTGTTACTGCCATGATAGTAAATTAGGGTATCAGCCTCAAGACTACACTGAAAGCTAAAGTAGAAAAAAAAAATTATATAATGAAATTCTTCTGAACTGATGAACAATCACAAGGCTCAACTCAAGTAGATACTCAAGTAGCTGGGAAGCAAATTATGCATGGCACCATCTCAAAGACAACAAGCTGCCCAGAAAAAGTGGCAACGTCTAAAACAAACATTACCAGCTCTGGGAAAGAGTGGGTTGATGTCACAGTCAGAGTAGTCAAAGCCAGCCTTGCACTGCTCCTCTGCGAGCCTGACGGACAGGTCTCGCACCTCACTGGGAACCAACTTTCCAAGCCACACATACACCTCACTGCCAAAGTTGAACACGTAAGCCTGCACAGCAAAATCAAGGCACAGAAAAAAGGGTGATTTGTACACTTTGTACAGGTGATCAAAATGACCATATTGCAGTTAAGTTGCCTAAAGAAATAAGAAAAATGAAACATGCTGGATCTGAATTCTCGTTTGGATAAGCTAGTGACTGTTCATGTTGAATTCACAGTGCCAAACACACAAAGATAACAGATCACTCTTGCGTGCTTCATGCTGTGAAGTTAGCATGAGCAAAAGAGCTCCTGGTGTGAGGCAGTCAAATCTGCCACAAGGATGTTGTTCGACAGGCACGGTACAGTAGCATTGTTATTACAACCTCTGTTAATATGAATAACTTGAATTATAGACAAATTTTATGGGGACCAGGCTTCAATATATTGCCGCAAAACCTACAAAATTGTATTTGTTTTTTTGGCAGCCGCCGGCATGCGGCCTTATCACTCTGATTCTGGATCGCGTATCAGTTCTGTATTCTTTGTTTGTTAATGCTCGATGTCGCGAGAAGCACCTTTATCAGTTTTGTTGTCGCGCAAGATGCGCCGAGATGCGTTTTGAAGATTCCGATCCTTCGCGTAAGTTTTTACAATGTTCCAGGTTGTGCTAGTAGCAGTTTGCGACGTTATCTAGATTGTGCTGAGCTATTGAGCGTTGACGAGTGCGACGGGCATTATTAGTTCGACGATCGACGAGCACGTTTGTTGCTATCACCGCTGCCGAGTCGCTTAGTTCTTTTGCGGGCGCAAGTCAGCCCAATAAAAAGTTTCTTCAGTGCAATCAGCAACTCTTCATTTGTGTCATTGACCTTGTCATTGACCTTGTTACCACTACGTGACAATATTTAAGCCTCATGAACATTGGCACTCGCTGTCCGAACAATCGACAAAAAAGGGAAAGGCACAGAAGCCTTTAGGTAAAATCCACATATTTTTGTCATGTTGATATGGACACTGACGAAAGGAAAATCTAAAGTGCCCCACTGTTATGTTTCATTTTAATAACATAAAAGTGTAAATGACTTGAGTGACAATTTCCCTGTGTGGTTTCCTGCTTCACAGTCGACGCCCTTTATGGTTTTCCTTACTGCATGAATGTCTACGAAGAAAACTTCCGCAAGTTGTGCAAAGTAGTAAACAAAAATTAGTAAAATTCAGCCAAATGGATGCTGATGCCATGTATGCGGACAGTTGTTTAAGTTTCCTCATTTATTCATAACACGTCGTTTGACTATCAAATACCACTAGACACCTCAATTTGCCCCAAATTATTTCAATTATAATGGCGTCCAGTGTATTGGGCTTATAGATCCAAAAACTCGAATTTCAACTTCACTGGCCACTACTATGCAAAAAAAAAAAGCAGTTTAACCATAGTGTAGTTTTTTTAAATACTTTTTCTTTTGTGGTTTGTTACCGCAAATGACTGCTCAGAAGGCAAATGAAGTACTATCATGAACGAGAAAGAAGAAGCGAGGAAGAAGTTTTCTTTATACAGTCGATGACCGATTTTTCGGACTCTCAAAGGACCACGAAAATGTCCGAAAAAACAAATGTGCACCAAAAAAGCTCAATTTATTGCCTATTATTCACTTTGAGGCCGGAAAAAGTCATGAATGCTTTTCTGCTTTTCTGTACCACGCTCCGCTTCCGTGCTAACAGGTCCACCTGAATTTCGCTTGCATCAGCTCAGCTTGCGTCGGCTGCGCTGCTGCAAGGGAGTCATCATCGTCCTCGCTCTCAGACTCCACAAGCACTCGGCGAATAATTCCTGTATCTATGAGCCCAGAGCACAGTTCCTACTGGTGGTCCACATCTGCGAACTTTGAAAACGAGACGGCCAATGGAATTTCGACAACAGCAGTGCGAAGGTCGTGAATGAACTGCTCACTGCCTGACAACTGCTCAACGACGCTCTGCTCGGCCAAGGCAGCAGACTCGTCATTCAGCACAAATACCGCGTCGCGGAAGCAATTGCGCAGCATTGTGGGTGCTACAGACTTCCACGCATCGGCGAGGGTACTAAGTGCTCCAAGCAAATCGACAGAGTAGGTTTTCCCACTGTCGAGGCACACCACAACCACCAAACACTGAATCACAACACCGACTCCGTTGAGTGCCTTCTCACTGTCGCGTTGCACGAAAAAAAAAAAAAAAACCTATAAAATCCGGAAACAGAACTGAAGCTGATTCAATAAATGCGAGCCACAGTAGCGACAGAACGTAGTTCTCGCATCAGCATGACCACGGCTAGGCCTACACGGCAAACACAGAGGAACAGGCAGTAGAAGCGATCACGCTAAAAAAAAAAAAAAAAAAAAGAAAGAAAAAAAGCAAAAAAGAAAGCACTCCGGCAGCGACGTTGTCCAGGAAACGGAAGCTGCTAGGCAAATATTATAGCCTCGATCCAGCGTGTTTAGCTAAGGAGCGGCACGCAAGGCCGGCACTGGTTTCAAGGCTATCGAAGGAAAAAGAAAACAAACAATATGGCGGCGACACCGCTCAAAATGTGTGGCAGTTGGCCCGGCTGACGCTTGGAATTTCCGAAAAAGTGTCCGAAATTTTAAGCAGCGTAATACATTGACTTTATAAGGTATGTCCTGGGGCCGGGAAAAAGTCTGAATAATCAAGCATGTCCGAAAAATTGGGTGTCTGAAAAATCGGTCGTCGACTGTAGATGTTCTTAGTTCACATACTGACGTGCATTAATGCAAATTAATTCCTTTGTTTTTTCTGGAAATTTATTAAGACGGAAAAATAATTTCACTAAAAATTAGGCACTTCCAAACACAATGCCTCCATTCTCTGTGGCCTCTAAATTCAGTGCACATAGTGGCAAGCAGAAACCAATTGGGGTGCAAACATTCACCTTATCTGGCTGCAGCATTTCAACTCGTGGTTGCATTCCCCAGTACTTGTCGTACGGAACCAGAGCATCTCCCTCCACGGTGTATACCATGTTGGTGTCCACAATGGCCGCTTCGAACCTCTGAAAAATCCCAAAGACAGTCAGCGACACTGAAATAAGCATTTTACAGATCTAGTGGAAGACTACAGGAGAAATCTACAAGCTTCCCCCTGAAGCTGCCTTACTCCTGTTTTTGACAAGAGAGCAATATCTGTAAAGTAATCTTCCTGTGTTTGTGAGCAGTACTGCCAAACACACCAAAAGGCTGTCTAGTTTCAAGACTCTCAGTGTCCCAATTTATGGAGGAGAATTTCTATCCAGAGTCACTAGATTTGCAAGTGATGAGAGTGCTAAGGCATGCAATTTCTGCAGATCAGCAATTTCAGAAATAAAGCTAAAAAAAAAAAAAAAAAGCAACACAGTTAAGTTTCACGTACACAACTAAGCTCCCTCTGTCTCGAAATCACCTTACCAAGTCTTCCCCGGGATCACCAGCTGGATTGCAATCCTCAGGAGCACCACCGAGAAGTTTGAAGAACGCTTGCGTATCCTTAGAGCTCTCCTCCTTTTCCTCATCTATGATTTTCACTTCTGAAGTGCCTTTAAAGTGCAGGTCTTTCTTTGACTGAATGCTCTGAGCTACGTCAGTAGCCTGCAGAGACACAGGCAAGAAGCAAAGAAAAAAAGTTACATTCTGTGCACATGGCATGGAGAAATGGCTCAAGTACAGTACAGTGTGGCCCGTTTATAAAGGCAACAGTTAATAGAACCTCTTGGTGATTATGAACGAAGGTGGTACTGCCATTAAAATATGCATTAGGGCAATGAGATTGCATATCAATTGAAACGAACTACGGGAGACCCATTTGTTAAAGGCGAACAAGGAGAAGCTGCAAACAACCCTGCAGCCTAAAAACCTCTTCCCAGAACATTGGCACCCAAAAAGCTCTCCAAAACCCCGCAAAAAGTGTGGCGAACCCTATAAAAGGTCTGAGTAAAAAGCAGTTAACTGCTCATAAAACGAGTGCCTACAGGTTCCAAGTTTTTTTCCAGCACATGCGTTTGCTGGTTGAGAAAGCACGTAGTGGGTGCAAAATAGGGGCAGTGTTGGAAATGGAACTGCTGAACAGTGTTAGTGACCAGCACCAGTCATGTGATATGCCTCACTGCTCCAGGCAGTCATGAGCCATACTTCACCTGTCCAATTAGCTGTCCTCTCTTCTATGCTGCTGTGGTGGGTTCTGATGCTCAGCACAGGCACAAAGAGGACAGTACATTTTGCACAGGTGTTTGCTGTGATAGCTTTGACATTGCATCTTTATAACTTATCAAGGTTTGGAGACAAGGGGTAACCTACCACCACTGCACTCTAAACTGCATATGAACTGCATATCTAAAGCAGCTTATTTGCAGCAAGGGCCTTGGCCAGAGCAGATAAGATCATGCTCAAATGTTTGGAAAGCACCGCAATTATGTCTGCTTTGAAGAAACCAAAGCACAGAAGGGATATTTTAAACAGATAAATGCCATTTCTGTCCGACAGCATTTTTGGCTATAGTTGAACTTTAGTAAGTACTTTCTTCTGGGCGAGTTGGTTCATATTAGCAAAAGGTAAAAGACTTGCGCAAAAGGTACCTTTTGCGCAAGTCTTTTACCTTGAACTTTAGATTGTACTGAAATTTCACATATTTGCATGGCAGTCAGGTTTATTATAAGCAGGCTCAACTGCAGTGTAAATCACAAAATAGGATAAAGGCAGCAGCAGAAGCTTTTGACGGAAACCACCAACTAATTATTAACACATTACATCGATCCAACTGTCAAATCTCAATCTAATGCAGAACACCATGTGAGGTTATTGCAAATAAATCCATAAGGAAAGTTTTATTCCTCCTCTGAATAATGAAACCTGGCTAAGCAATGCAGTTACACGAGTTTCGTAACTTGATGAAACGTGAAAATGAAAAACAAATTTAATTTTGCTGTGGCAGTGGTCTCTACTTGACCTTATTTGAAAAACATGTTCTTTTGCAGAATTACATTTTAAGTCTTTTAGGCCTATACAGGGCAAATTAGAGTGCATAGAAAGGGAAAGAAAAAGGTAGAGTACAAACCTTTGCCCTTTCAATTACATTACTGTGGCGACCAATCCAACAATAAACTGTAGTGGGAGTCACGAGCACAAAGACGTCACCATGGTTGAGAGATGAAACTGAAGGTTCGACCAGACGTGTCTGCACATGTCGCCGACCTTTGACCTGTATTAAGATGAGGTCACGATTTGGCAGCAATGAAGTGGTGTCATCCGACTTCTTGAGCTGCACTCGACGAAAGTCTTCTGTGCTAACCAACCCTGCCAATGCTGATGGGGCCAAATCTGATGTCTTGGCCACTGGCAAAAGAAAAAAATATGTTTTGTCAAGTCATGTTACATAAGTCAGCCTAAAAGTTACAGGTTTCGTTAAATTGTAGGAAATTGCCCTATGCTATGCCAACAAACACTGATATCAACAGACAATGCATTTTATCAGTAGGTCATACATGAAACACTGCCTTTAAACTCTGTTCTAAATTAAATAAATGAAGTGCTTCTAGTCATCTTTGGTTTGGTTTGGTTTTGGGGTTTAATGTCCCAAAGAGACTCAGGCTATGAGAGATGCCGTAGTGGAGGACTCCGGAAATTTCAACCACCCGGGGTTCTTTAACATGCACTGACATCTGACGGCACACGAGTGCCTAGCTTTTTGCCTCCACCGAAAAGCAGCCGCCGAGGCTGGGATTCGATCCCGCATCCTTGGGCACAGTAGTCGAGCGCTCTAGCCACTGCGCGCCCCCCGGCGGGGCACTTCTAGTCACTTAATATTCCATCAAAGTCGTTTTATACTTAGCTCCAAATTCACCTTAATACATAGATTTAAGTGTTAAAAGGTTGGTCGGTTTATGAGATTTTAGTGGAGTGAAGAAGAAATGAACATGGGCAGGACATGTAGTGCGAAGAGAGGATAACCGATGGTCGCTGAGGGTAACAAACTGGATTCCAAGGGAAGGAAAGCGTAGCAGGGGGCGGCAGAAAGTTATGTGGGCGGATGAGATTAAGAAGTTTGCAGGGGTCAAGTGGATGCAGCTAGCACAGAACCGGGTTAAGTGGAGAAATATGGGAGAGGCCTTCGCCCTGCAGTGGGTATAATCAGGCTGATGATGATGATGATGAGTGGAGGGCTCTGGAAATTTCGACCCCCTGGGGTTCTTGTGCACTGACATCTCACAGCACACGGGTGCCTGGCTTTTCGCCTCAATTAAGGAGCGGCCACCACAGCCAGGATTCGATCGCACATCCTTGGGCACAGCAGTCGAGTGTCCTAACCACTGCACCAATCATTGAGAGGCAAGTGTTGAAAGGAGATTTTACTCATTTCTTGTTGAGAGTGATACAGGCCATTAAAAAAAAAAGCAATACAGTGAATTTGGTTCTGGCAATGCAGTGGCTAGACAGGAGCAGAATTATGAACCACAGTAAGGGGGTCCTATTCGAGTAACTAACTTTTCCACCGAATAGATTGGATTCAGCCTGGTTGTTCTATGTAAAATTTTCCATGAATGGGAGATAGGGTGATCACCCTCCTATAAGTACCCCCAAGTTTAGACTAATTATGAAAATGGCTTATCCTGGCTATATGTTTACAATGGTTGCTTTTCATTCCCTGCATCTGGAGTGGTCTTGATTGATCCATGCATGAACTAGGACATCATACAGTTATCAACCACTTTTTGATTATATTTTTAGTCTCTTATGCTGCAGACTCCCTGTTCTGCAGTCCACAAGTATGCAAAATAATTTAATAGACTGAAACTAAGTTGTTCCACAGTTCTTTGTGCAAACAGTACCTTTAATGAGAGAGGTTTTCTTCAGCCCTTTACAACTTCCTATCCTCACAAGGCAGGCAAGTAAAAAAAACCATTTCCATCAGGTTCTTCCTTTTACCCATAGAAAAACTTACACTTCTCAATGTTGATTCGCTTCAGTTCTTTCTCGGCGATATCAGAGCGCACTTCAACATATTCTGCACGGATGTCTGTACGGGAGGCCAATGCCTTCAGTGGGTTCCCTTTGGTCTGCCTCTTTCTGCGAACACTCACTTGTTTCCGCTGACCAAGCCTGCACAGAACATCTCCATCAGAATGACTGCCATCCTATTACATGCTCTGTGCAAATGTCTGCGCGCAATATCAGCTGAGCAGTTTGAGTGCAACTAAATGATTGGACTTTATTATTTAAATCCAGATTGATTTGCTCAAAGTTAAATGATAACAATATGGAACAGATCTGACAAAAAAATCATATCGATAGAAATCTGAACCGTCAAATCAAAGCTTTCCGTGAAACACACGTGTGTGCATACAGTAAGGGTACAAACGTTCAAAGATTCACATTTCTGAAATCATCCCCCCCCCCTCTCCTTTCCCCTCCAACAGCATCCCTATTAGAGCCGGTCAGTACCAGCATAAGATACTGCTACAGTGCACGGCCAGCTATGCTGAAGGATACAGAAGGCACTTGTCATAACGTGGCAGTACCAAATGTTTAGAGAACTAACAATTTAAATATACACCGTGTCCACAAAATGAGGCAATTGCCAATTGAACGGTGGTACTAAGACACAGGAAGCAATCAGTGATTAGCTTGCCCTGTGTGATACAGCAAGGAAAACTACTACTTGGTGCTAGTGATACAGCAGCATGCAACCAAAATTGGCATTTGTCACCCCTAACTAGTACTAGATATCTTTGGAAAGTTATTACTTTAAAGCAGCACAAACTGCTGAAAAGAGAATGATCGATTTTGCGCAACTTGCTGAGCATTGAAGCTTTACTATTAGACTTCATGAAGGTTGGTCAAAACAAAATTATTCTCAGATCAAAATTTCCCAAAAACTCGTAAAATGTCTTTACCACCGCCCCTATGCCACATCTGTGAGGTAAGGTAACCTCTCAAGGCAACTCTGACATAACACAACACATCCACACATTCTCAAACTGCTTTATTAAATGAACCTATTACTATTAAAACAAAGCAAGCCTTACTTGACATTGTCCGACACAACAGCATCAAAAGCTGCTTCACTGATGTCTAGTTTTTCATCCTTTGATGAAGGCAGGACACTTTCAAAGAATGAGGTGAATGTCTCGTTGTCTGCCTTGGGGATAAGAACACGTGGTCTTTCTTCTTCCTCAGCCTTCAGACGAGCCAGCTCTGTACAACAATGTGGTAACGCCGTTAAGACGTGATCTATGCGGAGTGGGCTCGCACGAACGTGTCAGCTGGCTTTTGCAATGCACCGAAATCCAAATAAACATCATCATCATTTATTGATCCCAGTAATGACACAAACTCTTAGTCAAAGTTGGCAAATTAAGAGCAAAACATAGTTATTTCTATCCCTGCTAATTTGCATATTTTTAACTAGGACTGCAGTTCTGACTGACACCTACGCAAGTCTATGGCGTCGGGCGCTCATTAATTCGGACATAAGCTGGCTTGCATCAGTTAGTAGTTAGTTAAAATGGGGGTGGGGCCAGCAATCATCCAAATAGACATGCTCAAACCCGAACTGCACCGAGCAGAGTTGGCTCCGCACCTAAGGCAAGTTTGACGATGATTACAAGTCCCCTACTGCCAAATATAGCCCTGCAGCATGGTTTCAGTTTCATTTATTCACTGTGAGTGCAGTGAACCAGCCTCAAAACAAAGCTAGGGCACCACTGATACTGCATCACACTGCGAAAAAGGCAGGGGAGAATTTTGAGCCATTCTTCAATATTCCAGACGAGCACAAGGCAAGGCACTTGATGAATTTTGTAAAAATCATAGTTGGCACTTAGTTTTCAGCTCAGATGTATAAACAACCATATTGTGGGCATTCATTAGAAAAAATTATAGATTCACAAAGGTTTAGGAACTTTAACAACATTAAATAATCTGAACACATTTGCTAGTCTCTTGAAGGCCGATCTAATGAGACTAACATTACTGTATGTATTATGAACCAGTCTTTTCCCCCACAGTGTCAAGAAATCTTATCTTCAAGCTTACCTTCAGCTGCATTTGGCATAGACTTGCTCTTAAATATTGATGGCAGCACTGGAGTTCCTTGCTGGTGAATTCGGCGTAGAACTTCAGCTTTAGATGCTATATGAAGCAATGAGAAAAAATTTATTTTACGTGGTGCACAAATGGTCATTAAAGGTAGAATTCTAATAAACATGATCAGCCACGTTGAAAACATGTTCAGCAAATGATGCAATACATATAACTGCTTTGTGCCTAGTCACTAGAATTTCACTGAACAACGAATAGCTTCTTTTGCTCGAAGTAACCAACACACAAGTGAATGCATGTGGGTAGCCTTCTAAAACTGCTATGTGCACATGAATGGCAGCCTCTGGGGACTACAACAGCATGAAATACTGAAACCAAGACATTTAAATCATTTGAGAGCAATGCGGACGTGTTCCTTGCACTGCATACCAATTACTAGGCATTTCTCTTATTATGCTTACATTAAAGACAGCATGACCAATCATGTTAAAAGGCAGTGACTTGGCACAATAATGTGTACAAAGAATAATGATCACAATGAGCAGCTTAGTCCAACATGTGTAGAGCAGCAAGCACAAGCTTGTAGCAGATTAAAAAAAGTGCTGCACCCCATGCAAAATCATAACATCAGAAGCGATGTCCCATGACTGCCAGCTTGTCAAGGTGCTCATGGAATACTGCAAACTTCATTCTCCTATTAAGTAAAGTATATTATTAAACTAGATGCAGAATTCATTCAGGCTGTTTTGGTCTGCACATGCTCCAGTGCAGGGCTCTAAAAAAAATTATCAAGGAAGTTTTAAACTATGTTCAAATACAGAGGAATGTAAACACGCCTGTCAGAATTTGCAAGATATTTTACCACTTGGAAAAAGCCATGCTTAACAAACAAGTAGCAAGCATGCACTGGGTTCAGCTTTTTGCTGATGACTGCAATTTAAATACAGTACTTACAGACACCAGGCGAAAATGTTTCTTGTTTTGGTGTCCTTTTTTTACGGTCAGCAAGCTGTGCTGCTGACTCTGAGATGCCCATCTTTCCAGCTACCGTGAACTGGGAGGCATCGGACTCTTGGACACGTTGTCGCCAGGACTCTGATGAGGATTCCAGCCAGCTTTTGCGGTCCCCGATTGATGGGGACTTCTGCACCTCAATAATTTTCTAGGGAGAAAAAAGAAATCACATTGAAATTGCACTGCTACAGTCAAATCACACAAACTGCCATATATGCATTATTTTAAGTTGCACCTCAGAAGAACACAGCATACTGGCACAAAGCTGTGTAATGTTTGTTTATGCGCAAAGCTGCCAGCATGCGGCTTTGCCACTTTCGGACCCAAGATGGGACCAGATTTATCTTAGACAATCACAGCCATGCGGAATCGCTTGTACACTGTTTTAGATTACGTTAGGCGATTTCTAAGCCTTATTGTGAAAGTCCGTCCCCTTTATATTGAGAATGGTCAAGAGCGACAGGATCCTATTTTTTGACTATCATCGAGAATGTTTATTGCTGCCACTTCTGACCTTATAACAAGCGTTAAAAAGTGAAATGACAAACTCGTACCAAAAGAAACAGTACAAATGAGGAATAAAAAAAAAAGAAGACTGGCACAAGCTTTTTTCTCTAATCAATCGTCGTCCTCCAATCACAACTCCAGTTTCCTCAAGCAAGAGATACTGCTCTGGATCACCAATCTACATATTGTCACGATATTGCCACAAGTTCTGCCACCAGGAGGAAAGCAATAGTTTGCAGGAACCACAGCCTCCAATTTCTTTATACTTAGCCCTAAGTAGCCAAATTTAACAGGTGTACATCCCATGCAGCTCTGTGCCAGAAAGATATCCAGAGGCAACTGCAAACAACATTCATTTTAACCTGCATTACTTCTTGCTGCTTGATCAAGGAAAGAAAGGTCCTACAGGATGTGTGCATATTTCGGTGTTGGTGTAACTGCGAAGAAAAGCACTCAAAAGTGACATACTGCTTCTTTGCGAAGAACAGAAACGGGTGACGCGGCCCCAGTGTCAGACTTTGTCAGGTCTTCTTTGGTCTTCTCCACACGCTTCTGCCAGTCCTCACCACTTTTTCTGAGAGCCTCTAGCCTGCATCACAACAACATAAGGATCATTTTTACTGACGCCTGCTTTCCCTCTGTAGTTCCTTTGCAGTACCACACAGTTGATCAGTGAATGCCTTGATATATCAATATAGTATGTCTACCTGTAATTTATGCAGCTTAAGTAATGCTTGAAGCTGCAAGACTGACTGAAAAATGTAAGAACAATTTTTGCTCACATGAATGTCTTCACTTTGTTTTACAGACCAGTGATTACCACAACGCCTCACAGCACACAAGTGATGCTGCTACCGACTTGCAAGTGACTATATGAGTGACAGTTTTAAGAACAAACTGTTCACCTCATTCCTTGGAGCCTGCAGTGTGAAGTGCTAGCAGTCACAGCCACATGCCACTAACGTAGTGAGAAAGGGAGGGAGGAAATTGGCCAAGACCACCCCCACCTCTCCCCTACAACAGTCGACCACTTATACATGGCAAAGTATACCATGTTATCCTCCTGCAGGAGAAAGGAAAAAACCGCTGGCCGCTATACTGCCTTTTTGAGGCACGGAAACCTTGGGTGTTAACACATAATGTGGCCTTTTTACAAGCATTAAATGTACATCATCGAAGTTTGCCACAAAAGGTATAGG